>NC_056740.1:4084838-4107338 GCF_019279795.1 Protopterus annectens
GGACCAACCGAAACATATACAGACGTATTAGGTACAGACAAACCCTGCACAAGTAGCAGTGTTCAGAAATATAACAGCAGTGCTCACATTTAGACCAAATCCTCTAGGCATTACACACAATATATTACTGTTCGTCTCCATACAGCTGTTGCAATAGATTCCAGACAATACTTCCACACTGTCTTCCTCACAAGTAATGCAAAGGGACAATGCCCAAATGGAGTACTCAATTATACTCCACTGCAGCCATCGTATTGGCTAAGGCAGTAGCAGCGCAGCTAATGTGCATGTAATTAGCTACTTAGGAACACCAATTGGTTATCGGGATAGCACGTTACTGATCTGTAACTATAAAAGGTTGCCTTGTCACACATTCAAACCATCTGTAGCTACCTGTAGTTCAGTACAAAACACTGAAGGAGAACCGAAAACGAGTATTATACTAGTCAATAACACCTCCAATTACTAAGAAGGTATGTATAACATGTAGTATGTCTTTGTATGTAGTACCTGTTCTGTAGGAATTACAGTGTAATCAATGCATATAGTGGAAATAGCTATCTTGTAGCGATGTATTGTTGAGCAGTAGTAATGCTTGTAGTATTCTATGTGTGTACTGTTGTAGGTCACAAGGCAAACTCTGCATACACCACAAGGGATGATATGGGCTTGGAACCCACCAATTCGCTTCCAGCTGTCAGTGTCAGGACTGGTCCAACAAGGATGTGCTATAACAGGGGATAGTATATGTCGGTATATTATAACAGTCATAGGTTCATAGGTTCATAGGTAAGTACTAGGCTATCTGCCCAAGGGCATTTATAAGCCTAGCCAGAATGTGTTGGCTTTCACCACCCCCTAAGATTAGTTCCCTGTGCCTCTGTCCAGCAGAGCCATTAGTTTCCTGCATCACTGTCCAGCAGAGCCATTAGTTCCCTGTGCCACTGTCCAGCAGAGCCACTGCAGTGATCCCCGGGGTAAAGGTTCTGTTTCCCATCCACCCGTCAAGATTTCTCTTGAAGAGTGTTAGTGAGGTGCTCTGCCTGATGTATATTGGAATCCTGTTCCAAAGCATGGGGAGTCTCTGGGATAGGAATCTATCCCTCCAGCATGTCCTATTTATCATTGTGGTGAGGTTTATATCTGTAGAGCATGTGGCTCTCCGGTATTTGTTTTTTTTTTAGGTGGAGCATGTCCATCAGTTCTGGGTTGGATATGGCCTTGTATGTCAGGCAGAGATCACCTCTGAGTAAGCGGTATGCAACCGAGTACAGCTGGAGTTTCTTGAGTCAGGCTGCATAGGGCATCTGTTTGAGGCCAGTAATCCTCTTGGTGAGGTACTTTTGTGGCTTTTTCAGCTGTTGCAGGTGTCTTGTAAGGTACATCCCAAATGGGGCATTGTATTCTATGATGGGTATAATGAGTGATGAGTAGAGAGGTGCAATAACCTCTTTTGTTCTAGATGTGAACTCTTTTGTTATTAGATGGGCCACATAGAAGGATTTTCTAATCACCTTGGCAATATGATTATCAAAGGAGAGATTACTATCTACTTGGGTCCCCAGATCCCTTATTACATTTTCTGTATTTAGGGGACTACCACCTATGTGGTAGTTTGCAGGTACTTTGTTTTTTCCAAAGGGGATGACTATGCACTTTTTGGCATTTAGCTTGAGGCCATGATTTTGACACCAGGTATCCATCTCAGTGAGACCCATTTGGAGGGTGTCTGTATCAGCCGGAGAATCAGTTATGGCCCCTAGTTTGCAGTCGTCTGTGAACTTGGTCAGCCATAGTCCTCCTATGCTTGTCTGTACCTCTGAGAAGTATATACCGAACAGAAGGGGTCCTAGGACTGAGCCCTGGGTGACGCCACTTGTAACCAATTTAGAGTTGGACATAGAGCCTGCAACTCTCACCATGTGGGTTCTATCCATGAGCCAGTTGGCGACCCATCACATGACGTAGGGGTTTATGTTCAAACTTATGAGCTTGTCTATAATACTAGATTGGGGAATGGTGTCAAAAGCCTTTGTGAGGTCTAGGTAGGCTGTGTGGACCTCCTTTCCCTCGTCTAATGCTTTGGTAACCGTCTCAAAAAGTCCACCAGGTTTAGGAGGCATGATCTTCCCTTAACAAAGCCAAACTGGGTAGGGTCCAAGGTTTGGTGGTTCCCAATGTCTCTGTTAATGAGTTCCATGATGATGCATTCCATAGCCTTGCAGAACAGGCTAGTCAGGCTTATAGGGCGATAGTTCCCAGGGTCTGTTGTGGCTCCACCTTTGTGGAGTGGGATAATTGTTGCTGTATGCCACCCTTTGGGTACGTAGCCTGTATAGAGGCTGAGTTTGAACAGTGTGTTTAGGTGAGGGGTTAGTTCATTTTGGAGCTCTTGTAAGACACAGCCTGGGACCCCATCCGGTCCCATTGAAACTGTGCTTTTGGCTTTGGATAGGGTTGTTTTAACCCATGTGTTGGTGATTGATGGAGCCCTACATTCTTCTGGTATGGTTATGGGCCCTTTAGAGGGTGAGAGGGGGGTGAAGTTTGCACTAAACCTGTCTGCCAGAATATTTGCAATATCAGTCGGTTCAGTGTATTTTGTGCCATTCTGCACTAACTCAGAGCAAATCTGAGAGTTTCCACTTAGGTTCCTGACATAGCTAAAGAAAGCTTTGTGGTTATCTTTGGAGTCATTGGCAATTTTTCTTTTGAAACTAGCCTTGGATGATTTAATGAGAGATCGTAGTTTCTTGCTGATACTGATCAGGGATGTCTTTCCTTCTTGGGATTTTACTCTTTTCTGTACTAGTTTCCTCCTTCTGTTGTATAGCTTGTTTATGGCAGGGGTCCACCAGACTGGTATCCTTTTCTTGCATTAGTGAGTCTTGGTTTTACTTGGGATAGCACAATCCATGCATTCCTGCAGATGCTCATAGAGTGCCTTTGTAAAGGTTTCAGCAGCTTGGACAGCACTGTCCTTTAGCATGGGGGCTGTGAACCTTTCCACCTCGGTCTTAAGTAACGTGAAGTTTGCTTTTGAAAAGTTTTTCATGGTGGTTTCCTTGATTGAGGGTGGGGGCAGAATGTGGATATCCAGAGTGATTAGTCTATGGTCTGATCTAACCAGCGAGGGGTTGACCTCCGGTGTGGAACACCAGTCGCCCATGTTGGTGATGACCAGGTCCAATATGTTGTTCCCTCTGGCGGGGGTATTGACCAGTTGATCCAGGGCATTTGAGTTTATAAATTCTAAGAAGCGTTGGGCAAGGAAGTTAGTACTTGAGTAGTTCTCCCAGTTTATGTTTGGGTAATTGAAATCACCCAGTATTACGGTGTTTGGTAGGACCTTCATATTTCCCAGTGTCTCCAGAAATGCAGAATAGGGGTCCTGGGTCATGGTGGGTGATCTGTAGCAAGCTACAATTTGGATTGCAGTTTTGCCCATTGTTAGTTGCACATGGATGATCTCTGATGCATTGTGCTGTGCCACTAACCTGGAGGTGTGGGTATCCTTGATGAATATGGATACACCCCCGCCTTTTGTGTTTTGGTCCTGGTTCTGTGGCCGAAAGGTATGGTATGAGTTATAGCCTAGTAATGCTGGGGTGCTCTCAGTAGCCTTAAACCAGGTTTCTGTTACTGCACAGATGTCAATGTTCTCCATACTGAGGAGTGCCTCGAGTGCGTGCATTTTGAGGTTTAGACTTCTGGCGTTGAGTAGCATTACCCTCAGTTTTTGGTTACTTGTGCTATTTATGGTGGTGGGTTTATCTTTTGAGCCTTGCCTAAAAAAGGCACTATGGGGGTGGCAAGAGCCTTGGCCAGTATTTGAAAGCCTAAGGGTGACAGGTGCAAGCCATCTCTTGCGAAGCAACATGGCTTGTTGAGCATGTCATCCCAGGTGGACAGATACTGGATCCTCTTTGAATGCCACCATAAACTTAGTCATTTGTTGAAATTGATCATTTTTTTCTTTATACTGTGGCATCATTCTTGGTGAGGGCAGGATACTACACAGGGTAAGGGTCATACCGGCCTGGGCTACATGATCAGAAAGTATTTCCATGTCTCTTTTCATGTAGTCCAGGGAGGTACGTCTCAGGTCATTCACACCAACATGGACAATGACAGAGTTGTATTTGTACTTGTTCTGGAGTGACCTGAGTGCTTGTGTTATGTGACGGATCCTGGCACCTGACAGGCAGCTAACTGTAACCTTCTCCTTGTCCAGCCTAGTTAGTGGGACATCAGTGTGCCTGACTATAGAGTCGCCTATTACTAGTGTGGTGGGTATGATATTTTGCATTAACAGCTGTGATTGCATGGCACACTGATTATGTGAAGTATGTGTTTCATGGTTGGTGATGGGGTGTGGAGGTTGCTTGGATGTCTGCTTTGGAGGTCCCTGTTGCTTTTGCAGATTTTTATTTAGAGCCTCCGGTTATGTTTTCATGTATTCATGTGTGTTATTTGCCGGTGTTGGTTTATTAGGTCTATGTGAGACTGATGGTGTATTGCAAGTATTACCTTTCTCCTTTTGATTGTCAGTTTCAGTCTAGGGTTGAGAGAGCTTTGCCTCCAGTTTGGCTGCATAATTGCATCTCTTGCATATATTAGTGTTTGGTGGTCGGAGGAGAGGGTTGTCTGTGTACATGAGGCAGTAGTATCATTGCCTCAAAATGCCCAGATTCACCAGTTGGACTGGAGAGTACACTGGAAACTGCCCTTTGGACATGCCTGAACAGGTAGAGTAAGCTGTTTTTCTGATTGGCTGGTGGAGACGAATAGAGAGCCTTGTCCTTCTGGACACTATAAGGGGGTCTACTGCTAGGGTTAATTAGTGCTTGCTATGAGCTTTAAGCAAGTGCTTGGCTGTGAAATGAAAGATTTGAGTGCTAAAGTTGAAGGTTTGTCTAGTTCCAAGGGAAAAATTGAAGAGTAGACTTCGTGGAGATGAGAATAGTTTAACCCTAGCTAAATGGCGCTGCCCAGTGCAGAAAACCGCACAAATGCGGTTTTTATAGCAGGGAAGTGAAAGAGATAGAAATTAGCCCAAAATGGCTGATAAACTACTAACTTCTGGACTGAAACCACTCCTCCAGGGACAGATAGGCTGCTCAAATTACCCCTCTCTCACAGGTGAACAAATAAACTTCCTTATATCCATGGGCAACACAGAAACTTGTAACACAGCCCTGGATGCAGCAATAATCTGAAAACTGGACTATACCAGTTCAGAAAGGTATGAAAAAGTATTTTTTTCAGAAAACAAAGCAGATACAATCAAAATTAGCCCAAAATGGCCAATAAGCTACTAACTTCTGGGCTGAAACCACTCCTCCAGGGACAGATAGGCTGCTCAAAACTCACCTCTCTCACAGGTGAACAGAGAAACTTCCTTCTATCCAAGTAAGGTATGGGCAACACAGAAACTTGTAACTCAGCCCTGGATTCAGCATTAACCTGAAAACTGGACTATACTAGTTCAGAAAGGCAGCTAACAAGTATATATATTTTTTCAGAAAATAGAGTAGATACAATCAAAACAACACTTTAAATGCACAGAAAAGGCTATCACACTTTCGTGTGTAGTCTACAACAGTTAAACAGATTATTTAAACACAAAAATGACTTAATTCAAGTGCAGGCAGCAAATAAATACAATATGTAGCAATAACAAACTTTTTAAATCACAGATTCGCTAAAAAAGCTGGCGTTTTAGGCGGAATTAGTTAAGACAGCAAGAAAAGCAGAAAAGTGATACTTAATCACTCCAAAGTCACTCTTTTGTCTCTCTGCTGCTGTAGACTCTGCAGAACACCTGGAAGGCACTTGCTGAGAGGAATACAAGCGCAAAAACTGCGCAAATGCAGTTTTTATAGCAGGGAAGTGAAAGAGATAGAAATTAGCCCAAAATGGCTGATAAACTACTAACTCCTGGGCTGAAACCACTCCTCCAGGGACAGATAGGCTGCTCAAAGTTCCCTTATCTCACAGGTGAACAAAGAAACTTCCTTATATCCAAGTAAGGTATGGGCAACACAGAAACTTGTAACACAGCCCTGGATTCAGCAATAATCTGAAAACTGGACTATACTAGCTCAGAAAGGCGTGAAAAAGTCTTTTTTTTTCAGAAAACAGAGCAGATACAATCAAAATTAGCCCAAAATGGCCAATAAGCTACTAACTTCTGGGATGAAACCACTCCTCCAGGGACAGATAGGCTGCTCAAAGCTCCCCTCTCTCACAGGTGAACAGAGAAACTTCCTTCTATCCAAGTAAGGTATGGGCAACAGAGAAACATGTAACTCAGCCCTGGATTCAGCAATAACCTGAAAACTGGACTATACTAGTTCAGAAAGGCAGTTAAAAAGTATATATATTTTTCCAGAAAATAGAGTAGATACAATCAAAACAACACTTTAAATGCACAGAAACGGCTATCACACTTTAGTGTGTAGCCTACAACAGTTAAACAGATTATTTAAACACAAAAATGACTGAATTCAAGTGCAGGCAGCAAATAAGTACAATATGTAACAATAACAAACTTTTTAAATCACAGATTTGCTAAAAAAAGCTGGCGTTTTAGGCGGAATTAGTTAAGACAGCAAGAAAAGCAGAAAAGTGATACTTAATCACTCCAAAGTCACTCTTTTGTCTCTCTGCTGCTGTAGACTCTGCAGAACACTTGGAAGGCATTTGCTGAGCGGAATACAAGCGCAAAATCTGCACAAATGCGGTTTTTATAGCAGGGAAGTGAATGAGATAGAAATTAGCCCAAAAATGGCCAATAAACTACTAACTTCTGGGCTGAAACCACTCCTCCAAGGACAGATAGGCTGCTCACAGCTCCCCTCTCTCACAGGTGAACAGAGAAACTTCCTTATATCCAAGTAAGGTATGGGCAACACAGAAACTTGTAACACAGCCCTGGATTCAGCAATAACCCGAAAACTGGACTATACTAGTTCAGAAAGGCAGGAAACAAGTATATATATATATATATATATATATATATATATATATATATTTTTTTTTTTTTTCAGAAAATAGAGTAGATACAATCAAAACAACACTTTACCCAATTAACCAGTTAAAAAGCTTAAAACTGAGCCCTGTTCCAGCAGTCTTCAATCAGACAAGTTCTAACTGCACAGTCCTGCCACTAGGGTACAGAGAAACCTTCTCCAAAAAAGATGGCCTGGATCAGTGCACAAGTTATACAAACAAAGCTAGATCCAGCCGGCCTGAATCTAGTCTATGCTACAATAAACAAGGCGTACCGATTTCAGAAAGAAACAGTTCAAGTAAGCAGTTCAGTCGACATATGTATGGGTGTATAAGTAAGATGAACATGTTAAAGGTGAGCTTACAATGCAAATTAGATGTGCATTGTAGGATATTGTACCAATAACTGTGTAATGTACAGTATGTTAGGCAGATCTGTATTCTATTCTACACAGCAGTTCTGTTATGTTACGCAAACAGTAGTTATGTCTACTGGCAATTACAATACTCAATAACAAGATACATATCATTTGTATTCATCTGACAGTTTAGCAGCATGATAGCAAAGATAATTGGAAGAGCCAGGTAACTATCCATGCACATAACACATGTAATATCCACCTCTCTAGTATCGTTTGCAAGCAATAACAGCTGTGCATGTGTACATCTTATGCAAATGTGTAGTGACCCTTATTACAGGGCTGGTCCTCTCTAGTATCATTTGCAAGCGATAACAGCTGTGCATGTGTATATGTTATGCAAATGTGTAGTGACCCTTGATACAGGGCTGGACCACTCTAGTATCGTTTGCAAGCAATAACAGCTGTGCATTTGTACATGTTATGCAAATGTGTATTGACCCTTGTTACAGGGCTGGACCTCTCTAGTATCATTTGCAAGCAATAAGAGCTGTGCATGTGTACATGTTATGCAAATGTGTAGTGACCCTTGTTACAGGGCTGGACCTCTCTATTATCATTTGCAAGCAATAAAAGCTGTGCATGTGTACATGTTATGCAACTGTGTAGTGACCCTTGTTACAGGGCTGGACCTCTCTAGTATCGTTTGCAAGCAATAAGAGCTGTGCATGTGTACATGTTATGCAAATGTGCAGTGACCCTTGTTACAGGGCTGGACCTCTCTAGTATCGTTTGCAAGCGATAACAGCTGTGCATGTGTATATGTTATGCAAATGTGTAGTGACCCTTGTTACAGGGCTGGTCCTCTCTAGTATCATTTGCAAGAAATAACAGCTGTGCATGTGTACATGTTATGCAAATGTGTAGTGACCCTTGTTACAGGGCTGGACCTCTCTAGTATTGTTTGCAAGCAATAAGAGCTGTGCATGTGTATATGTTATGCAGATGTGTAGTGACCCTTGTTACAGGGCTGGTACTCTCTAGTATAGTTTGCAAGCAATAACAGCTGTGCATGTGTACATGTTATGCAAATGTGTAGTAACCCTTGTTACAGGGCTGGGCCAAATGGCTATGTGCACACCTACATAGAGTGGATATTGAGAGTAGAGACACACTGGTTGAACTACCAGGTTTGTGTAGCCCAACCTCTCATTGCCAATCTAACAGCCGCTTGCACATACTGTATGTAAGGTAGTGCACAGCACTGGTAATGAAACAGGTTGCATATCATCTTTAACTCCCGTGGAACATCTGCAGTAGGAGTGTAAGATGTAGGAGACAGCTGCCCATGTGTAATAGCTGCTTCATAGGTGATGGCATACACTATCTGATTATATCCTGATCATGTTGATAGGGGCATCATAGTCTATTGATACATTACTCTGTTTGGGGAGAGGGTGTCTGTGCCCAGCAGAGCTCATGGTCCGGTGGATATGTGAGTATATACCCAGAGAAGGAAACAGACCTGTAGACACTTGCATCATCTGTAATCAACTAACAGGATGTGATGTGCTCCTCAGAGGAGGATTGCTGCTAAAGGTAGCTACAATGTTTCCATACTAGCCAGTGTTGTCACGTCCATAACACAAATATTTACATGTGAGCATCACTGTCTAAAACATCTTCATAAGCAATACGTAAACTAAATACAGTACTTGGTACTTGGAGTACTGAATGTTCATACAGGCATGTCCTATAGTCAGCTACTGGTGTTTACTAATGTCAGCTTTGTGTATGTGGCCATCCTGGGGGAATGTAATCTCTATGCCATGTACACTGCCAAATCCACCTAACACCACACCCCACACATTGTTTGGGATGCAGCTACAGGGGTAAGCTGGAAAGCAGCCCAGTCTACAGCCATGACTTTACTGGACAGTCATGAGGTGTAGGTTAACACATGCAGCTCATTAACACAACCAACACATACCCTTGCCAGAACACAGTAAGGACACCCACACACACAGGTTCACAGACGCTTCTAAGTATATGGCCAAACAAGTGACCCCCCCCCAAGCTGGAAGAGACAGACACCGAAATACACAAACTGTATGACATAGTTTGCTTAATTGTGCCACACCTCAGAACATGTGGCTGGAAACATGCCCAACATTACTCATTTGTGAATGCAAACTCTAGCACTATGTTACACACCAACCTATATGAGGGCATACATACATACTGTCAGCTGCCTGTATGCCATGATTAGCCACATACCCATACACTCGGACAAGCTTTTGAACTATACACATGGCTCTGGCATATTCCATGTTGTTGTGCAGGACCTATGATGCAGTAGCCTGGACTGCATGGAAACACATGTAGGAACTGTCAGGTCTTGTAGCCCATGCAGGTATGTCCCAAGGCCTGGGTAGCATTCTGCCATTGACCAGAATGATACTGCAGTACAGGGACAAAAGGATTATATTCCACAATTGTCTAGTGCAGTGGTGCAAGTCAAAGGGTATCCAGTATCTGTCTGCCTGGGATAACATATTTGACAGACCATGATGCTTTGCCAGACAGGGCCTGCACCTGTCACCCCTTGGAATCTGGATACTACATAGGGCTCATGCTTCCCCTATCGTGCCTTCATCATACACAGTTCAAGTGAAGGTCCACTGCTGTTACAGGGACAGCCAACAATAAACTGCGGGTCTCGCTAAACAATGATACATGTCAGGAACACTATATAGACACACACATGTCAATCTCTAACATGGAGAACATATCTGTGCAGTGGCTGAGACATGTTTCAACGCGCCGGAGAGCACACCTGCATGACCATGTTATAACACATACCTCACCTCTTGCCCATTATCCTTTATCGGAACACACGGGCCGCAGGTGTGTTCATATTCCTGAAGGATATGTACACCCCCATGGTAGTTGCACTTGCATAACTTCAGATGCATTATGCTGAGCAACTACCTTTGTGCCAAAGTGGAATTCAAATTGCACCTTGCGACAGATCGCCCACCAGGCTGCAGATTTCCCAACTGTCATAATGTGCTGTAATGGGGAAGCTTAGGTCTGAGACAGAACCATAAGAATGGCTACTCTCAACTATTCCATTATGAACTGAGAAGACTCCTCATGTAACTACACCTGCGCTCAATGCATGTTGGATTCCATCAACCACAATGACCTGGATCACAGTAGTCACACAAACAGGGCTAACAGTATGCTACACATAGTTAGTCTCCAATGCCAATGCTATGTTTCCTAAGAGCAGAGTGGTTACTGTCATGGCACCCATGCAGATGGACAATGCATGTGCAAATGCTGAATCCTACACAAATGAACCTTAAGCAATCACATATGTGCAGTGATTGTGCCATTGAAACAGAACCAGGATTTAACTCAACACAAACAAGAAGGCAAACTGGTGGTACCATGCTTTAAACTGTACCACAGAAGGTAGTAACTGTTGCAAGAGTGAACACACATGAGTGTAAATGATCCCTGGTTAGCCTCAGTAAGATGCAGATACACCATATAAAACCACACAAAGCTACTGTGAAACTAATCAGCCACATATTATGAGGCCAAGCACAGAGCATTCTATAGCTGTGTCATTAATCGTAATGGCAATGACAAGACCTGCCGTGCTGCACAGCACTATGGCAAGGGAAGTACTGCACCTACAGAAATAGCACCCGTTCATCCAGATAAGGTCTTGGAGAACCTAAACCCACTCCCACCCTCCCAACAGGTACACTTAATAATATATCCATGTACTCTACAGGGCCCCTATAATAATGACTATGCAGGTACAAGCTGCACTCTCTAAAGCCATACATACAGCTTTCATGGGACCTGTCAACATCCCAGGGTGTATCCTACACAACTGTAAGAACAATCAGCTATCCACATACACATCATGTTCAATCATAGCTCCATGTCAGGCTGTGTACACACCGAATGGTGCACAGCAACAGTTATCACACCCCACAAAGGGGGAGACACCATTGATAATGGGAAATAGTGCACAACTACCCTGCTGAGTCTGGTCTGTAAGGCCATGAACTGTGATCAATGTATTTGATGTACTCAGTACAGATGTAGATGACAGTAGGGTTGATTCACACTGCATATCATGACTTTGCCAGGTCATAGGACACCATCACCCATGCTGTGTTCCAGCTTCACTCAGTAAACTAGGTGTATATTCCTATGTCACAGGAGTGGTTGGCAAATGGACTGCTGGCAGAACCAACACTACAGAAGGTGTCTGACTAATACCCTCACATCAAACCAGTGCCAGACACAGTAATACAGTGTTCATTCCTGGTACTCCCCCTCTTTGTTATCTGTACCACACAGACTAACACAGAAGGCATCAGCCTATTGATGTTTGCAAATGACTTTGAACTAGGAGCAATAATTGACTCAATGTGTGCTGCGTTCAACATACAGAAGAGCCTTAGTGTATCAGATGTGTGGTGTGTGATGTATGGCCACAATCTGACAGCTAAGTATTGCATTGTCATCCCCTATGTTACAAACCTGTACCCATGAACTACCAACTAGGCAGCAGTCAACATAATGGTAACTGTGTGTATGGGATGCAGGTGGACAATACTCTTTAATTTGATAGCTTCTTCACCACACCAGACAGGTAGTCGTATGTGGCACCCCTAATCATGACAGGGTGCCATCCAGGAATATAGAGATAATTGCTCAGCCATACTCAACACCCATGTGACCCATAACAGATCACATATTTCCTTTATGGGTTATTGCCCATATGTAGATGGCCTACACTGCCCTTCCCAATCCCTAGCTACACTCTGTAGCATGCAGCCTACCCTGAATAAAGCCATGTCCAACCCAGAGGTGTTGGACATGCTACACTTAACACATCCCGATCCTAAATAAACACATACTTCTTGGACGTCCACCTTTCTAGTACAAGGATCACAACATGCCTGACAGATCTATGTCCCATACACTTAACATACTCTTGCCATACTGTGCCTCCCTGTCCAGCATAGCTACACATCGCCCCTCTCTGTGACATGGTGTGATGACCCATGCCAAATATATCAGTAACCCTGTGGATCAGTTCTGTGGCACTGCTTGAACTGGCCACTGAAACGTACCTGTCTGTTGCCTCATGTTTACTGGAAGAGTGCCAGCAATGTGCTCTGTTAGAGCTTGGCAGTACACTCATTCAAGCATGTGCGAGGTCAGTGGCTTGTAAACATCTCACCCCAGCAAGTACTGGCTATTGTGGTTCTAAGGCTAATGTCCAGACAGCACACAGCATGCATGGCTTGCAATTGTTGACATGGGGTATACGTAGGAGCTGTGGTCTCACATGGCTGTACATGTCATGAACATATCACCTGTGACTACACAGGAACATACACAGCAGAGCTGGATTTCCCTGAGTCTGTCAATACAGGCCTTGTGTAGGTCCTATGATCCTGTTATTTGGGTATGTTTGTAGACATTGCATTAGGTGGACATGTCTAATGACATACATGCCACATGGGGTGGTGTATGATATGATAGGTGTCGTGGGTGACCAGTAGAGAGGGAATATTCCCTCTTTTAACATAGATATCAAACCTTATGTACTGTTAGTATGCTATCTGCCATGTGCATGTGTGTAATGACTGTAGCCACCTGTATGTAGAATGGATAACGAAAGCTATGGTAATGCCATTTATGTTGTATGAGTGTGGGATGTACACATATCCAACCATGAGGGTGTTGTTTACTGGTGTACAGCAACAGTTGACCGTGTTAATGCTGACAACATCCGAGGGACCCTGGAATGTGTACAGTTGAGCTGGTTACAAACAGTGGTATTATTGCATTGCATAACACATTACGCAGATGTGTCTGTACATGGGTACTTTTCACAGTTGATGTAGGACTAGGTACAGTCCACCAATCAAGGGTTATCTGGTGGTCTACCATACTATGTCATACCATGTATGGATGTGTGTTGGTAGTCTGGGGACAAGGTGGTGGATGTATATAAGGATACAACCTAGAATGTAGCATTTGCCACTGTCACCTGTACCTGACTCATCTGTGATGAGCTATGTCGGAGTAGTGGTCTTTACATGTGAGTAGCCTTTATGAATATGTGGACACCACCACCTGGAATGGTTCATACCACTGTTATGGCCCACATGTCTGGATCTGAGTTATATGGTGGTAGTGCAATTGTGCACTATAGAGCCTTCAGCCAGGTGTTCCTCACTGCACAGATGTCAGTATTCCCCATTGTAGGTTCTACATTGAGCAAATGGATTACTAAAGCCACACATCTAGCACTGGTTAGCATAAGCATCCAATACAATTGTCTTGTAGGCATCAGGGTGTTACTTCTGGGTGTAGGACATTTGCCTTGGAATGCAGCTATATGGGTAAATGCAACCTAGGTATTATCCACACACACGTGAAACATGGATGCATGCGCTCTGTGTTGAAGCTTATCGTTCAGTCATGACAGTCCAGAATGACAGACACTGGACAACCTCATAATAACAGCAGGACATTGGCTCATTGTTTTGGTCAAGCAGTTGCAAATCGTACGATGACATCACTGCGAGTGGCAGTAATGTGCTTGGTAGCAAATGCCTCATGAAAGGTGGCGGACAGCAGCTGAAATTGTGTATATGACCAATATGAGATATACTTAGGGTAGCAGTCCTGCTAATAACGACAACAACTAACACAGCCAAGAGAGGTCATCTTGACACCTGCTCCTCAGTACCATTGCACAATGTGGCTCACACGTTATGCTTGCACATGAGACTTTTCCACGTATAATGCCACTGTCCAAAACCTGCTATCAATGTTTGCCTTTCAGGGCAGCAAGGTGTGTGACAGATGCTGTAGGTAGCATCCGCCTGTGTTTCCCAGGTAACCTATTGTCTGTCACGTCCACACATGCATGAATGTGTATACTTAACATATGTATGTCAGTACTTCATGTACATGTATGCATGTGTATCACACAGCACAGACACATATATATCATTTACTGGCCACATACAGGTATCAGGTAGTAAACCAGTATGATGTGCCTATATACTGACAGGTAAGATATACATAGCTGTAAACCTGTGTGTTTACAATAGGAGTCCATTACAGCGTGTTCTGTACATGTAAGTGTATGAGCATGCACACTGTGGCCTTCTGTGGTTAGAATCGTAGTGCATCCCAAACAGCCATGTGCTACTAAGTGTATGAGCGTACCCACTGCCACCTTGTGTAATTTGAGTCAGTGCTTCCAACAAGCCCTTTGTTACTAAGTGTATGAGCATGCCCAGTATAACCTTGTGTAGTTGTAGTCATAGTGCATCCCAAACGGCCCTGTGCCCAGTATAACCTTGTGTAGTTGTAGTCATAGTGCATCCCAAACAGCCCTGTGCTACTAAGTGTATGAGCATGCCCACTGTAACCCTGTATAGTTATGGCAGTTGCCCATTCCACAGATGGGCATACTACAGTTCAAGTTCCTGTTGTGCTACAACTATACCTCTCAGGCCTACCTGCAGATGATGTGTCTTGTTTGTGCATACACGTTGTAACAGACACCTACTTTAAACACACAGGTTTACAGCTATGTACTTTGTGACTGTCAGTCTCCCTGTTGTTGTCCTCAATCTTAGAAGGGCATTCTGACTGCCTTGGAATGTGTAATTTCTGTGGTGTGTGTCGTAACTGCGTAGTACTGTAATATTGCTCTGTAAATAGACAGGAGTTCTGATCCCACCACTGGCAACTGTGTGCATATGTGTGTGTGTGCATTTATGTCTGCATCCTGTCATGACGGCGGGTTTTGCTGAATTCCAAAGAGATACCTCCTTTTGCACTGGCCTTTATCTTTGTCAACTGCTAAACCTCTCTTTTCCCCCCTCCCCACTGTAAGTAATCAGTCCTGTGATGTCACCCAGCTCAGAAGTGGAGACAGAGTCAGTGTAATTGTATGTGTTCTGTGACACATACTCCACAAAAAAGAATAAATCCATGAACTTGCAAGCTAATAATGCAAACTTTTTATTCCATAAAGCACTTTTTGTCTGGCTGGATAGCTAAACTTCTTCAGATGCAATTAAATATTCAAAACACAGTATATGACATGAACATCAGTCAGCTGATCCACCCTACTAGTTAGAACAGCTGATTAACACCAACCAATGCATACACATACCCTCACAGCCTAAGCCAAAATGCCTTAAACACACATGCCATGAATTATATCTACTTCTAGTTAAGTTAATTAAAACCTACTAACATGTTTATTAATTTAAGTCATAATTTATATATCTATAAATATTCTAAAAACATTCTAAAAACTTATAAAATACTTAATATACTATTCAAAAAGTATAAAAGTCAGAAACCATACATATAAATGAGTTACTGACTTTAATTATGTGCATACTCAAAAACCATATAACTTAAACAAACTAAAACAGTTAAACTAATGATGCAAAACTCATACATCGCTCCTACTGGGACAACTCTATTTAGTAAAATAATATAATATAATATGCATAACATGTAAAATTCATAAAATGTTTGCTATGTAAAATAATATACATTTCTGCCCTAAAAGGTTTTTGAAAAAACTACTTTAAAAATATATAGCTGTGATTATCTTAAAAGACTTTTCAGTTTTAAAATACATTTGATAGAATACATCTCATTAAGACCTGGATAGAGACATGCAAACGTACATAGTTGCGAATATAAAAACTAATCAGTTGTAATCTGAACAGGAACATATTTTTGGAGTGACCCACATTATGGAACAGATAAGTTTTTATACTCGCTTCCTGGACGATATATTTATTTTATTCAAAGGAAACGAAAATGACGCCTTGTCCTTGGTTAACCAGTTGAATAACGCTACTGACTTTTTAAAATTTACACAGTGTTTTAACAGTGATAGAATATCTTACCTTGATATAGATTTAAGAAAAGACAGGATAAACAAATGTTGGAAAGCAAGTATATTTAGAAAGGAAACTTATTCCAATACATTCCTTCATTATAGAAGTTGCCACCCATCATTTCAAAAACGTTCTGTAGTAAAAGGACAATTAGTAAGGGTGGCCCTAATGGTCTCAGATGAACAGGACTTTTTGGAGGAATGTAAAAAACTAGTAGAAATGTTTAAAAATAGGGGCTATCCGGATGCATTATTGGATGAAATAAGTCAAGAGGTAATAAAAAAGAGAATTTTAGTTATTTATAGACCTATTTTAGTCCCTAAACCCTCTAATATAGGTTTAGATAGTGTTATTGACCAAGAGGGCACTTTATTGGATGGGCTACCTAGCAAACCTGTGGCCCCATGTAGTCTTATTCTCACATTTTATATGGATAGCTACAATTTTGTAAACATAATACGAAAGAATTGGGAATTTATAAAAACAGGCCTACCTACTGTTAAAGAACTACATGATTTTCCTAAGGTTGTCTTTAAGAAAGGTAGGAATTTGAAGAATCTATTAGAAACTCATAAACCTATTATTTTTAGTACAAAACATGGGGGCATGTATAAATGTCATATGTGCACATATTGTAGATACATAGAGGTAGGGACAAACGTCTCTATCAGAGGGGTTAGATATACTGCTAAACATAGGTTTGATTGTAATACAAAAGGAGTGGTCTATCTTGCTAAGTGTTACAGCTGCCCTGCCTTCTATATTGGAAAGACTGATAAAAGGTTGAGGGACAGTATATGAACATTTGTATAGCATTAGAAACAGCATCATTAGTTTAACTGCTTTAGTTTGTTTAAATTATATGGTTTTTGAGTATGCACATAATTAAAGTCAGAAACTCATTTATATGTATGGTTTCTGACTTTTATACTTTTTGTATAGTATATTAAGTATT
The DNA here is from genome assembly GCF_019279795.1 of Protopterus annectens. NCBI lineage: Eukaryota > Metazoa > Chordata > Ceratodontiformes > Protopteridae > Protopterus > Protopterus annectens. The sequence goes on from NC_056740.1 coordinate 4,102,151, forward strand.
TTATAAGTTTTTAGAATGTTTTTAGAATATTTATAGATATATAAATTATGACTTCAATAAACATGTTAGCAGGTTTTAATTAACTTAACTAGAAGTAGATATAATTCATGGTATGTGTGTTTAAGGCATTTTGGCTTAGGCTGTGAGGGTATGTATATGCATTGGTTGGTGTTGATCAGCTGTTCTAACTAGTAGGGTGGATCAGCTGACTAATGTTCATGTTATATACTGTGTTTTGAATATGTAATTGCATCTGAAGAAGTCTAGCTATCCAGCCAGACGAAAAGCGCTTTATGGAATAAAAAGTTTACATTATTAGCTTGCAAGTTTGTGGATTTATTCTTTTTGTGGAGCATTAGTCGGTTTGTTGCTGTTTTTTCCTTCTGTGGCACATACCCCAACTGCATAATACTATACTAGTCACCTTTACATAGGCAAGACGTGTATGCACAATACTGGCAAGTGTGTGCATGTTTGTGTGTGTGACTACCCTGTAGCCAGGCATACACATGTGTAATGTCTTTTAGCACACCATGGTAGCTATCTGTGGTGACTGGTGTCTACAAAGTATTACATAGTTAGGAATGGTAAAGAATACAAAGTCAAGCACAACTACAGTTGGGTATGTTATTTTTTCTGTGCCACTGTTGAGCAGTAACACAGAAGTGGTCAGTGTGGTGTAAGTCCATACCCATCATTCCCCCACCCTAACTCCACAATCCCCAGGGTAGATTACATTAGCCATCATTCCCCACCCCAAACTCCACATACACAACAACCATCCCTTCTCTGGTGAACTGCTTAAGATTTAAATGTTATAACACAAGAGATGCCTCTGTTTTGTGTACATGTCAGTTCCTTTGGAACCCTTCTGTGTCACAAAGGGTGTTCAGATGTGTGTGTGTGTGTGTGTGTGTGTGTGTATATATATATATATATATATATATATATATATATATATATATATATATATATATATATATCAGTATGGCTATAGCTGTGTCTGTGTATATGCATATATATATATATATATATATATATATATATATATATATATATATATATATATATGTAGTTATGACAGTTGTACAGATGTAGACTTGTCTTTGTTGTTTCACAGAGTACAGCACATTCAAGGGTACTGTTCATATGTACACAAAGTGACTGTCCCATTTGTTTTCAGTACTGTGGAATACCTGTAGTAAGATGAGCATTATAGACTCCATGTAGCATATAAATACCCCAGATGGCTTAGTGGTACGTCCAGTGATCTCAGTGTGCATAGTCCAGGGTTCAAGACCTGCAAGCCTTGTTGATACTGTCAGTTAGGATTGCATAAGACAGTTGTAAGCAGGTGTAGATGTGTTTTCGTGACATTAAGCAGTGGGTACATGCAGGTAACAGACATGTACAACTGGCAGTACACTTGAAATGCCCTTCTTTGGCAATTCTGCTGATGTCACCCACCTATGAATACACCTCTGGGACTGCTGTTACCCCGTAATCTCCATGGTGTGTGTTGTAACTGCATAATGCTGTAGTGTGCTAAACTAGTTTGGTAGGTGTTCTAATCCCAGACATGCCAACTGTGTTTGTCTCTGTCTGCCTGCCTGTGAAAGAAACAGTGCTTTTAGAGTATGCACATTCTTTACAATTCACATACTCACCTTTGGCAATCCTGCTGATGTCACCCACCTAGAAATGTGCCTCTGGGACGGCTGTAATCTAGTATTCTCATAGTGTGTGCTGTAACCGTGTATTGCTGTGGTGTGATAAACTAGTTAGGTAGGTGTTTTATTCCAAAACAGGCCAACTGTGTGTGTGTGTGTGTCTGCCTGAGAAAGTAACAATGCTTTTTAGAGTATGCACATTCTTTACAATTCACATAACCACCTTTGGTAATCCTGCTGATGTCACCCACCTAGAAATATACTACTGGGACTTCTGTAACCCAGTAATCTCCATAGCGCGTACTGTAACTGCATAATGCTGTAGTGTGATAAACTAGTTAAGAAGAGGTTCTAGTCCTAAGAGAGACCAACTCTGTGTGTGTGTGTGTGTGTGTGTATGTGTGTGTGTGTGTGTGTGTCTGTCTGTCTGCCTGAGAAAGGAACAATGTTTTTTAGAGTATGTACACTCTTTACAATTCACATAACCACCTTTGGCAATCCTGCTGTTGTCACCCCCCTAGTAATACAACTCTGGGACTGCTGTAACCCAGTAAACTCCATAGCACATGCTGTAACTGCGTAATGCTGCAGTGTGATAAACTAGTTAGGTTGGGATTCTATTCTAAGACATGGCAGGTGTGTGTATGCTTGACATTCAGAACCTGTGTGGAGGTGCCTATGAGTTTCTAATCACTGGACATGTTGGGGAGCGGATTTTGTAGTTTTCCTATATGGTGTCCGTATTATATGTCACAATGTCCACCTCATGAGGAGTACAGATGTCAATCAGCCAAAGGACTGTGTTGGCAAGCCATACCCCTACATCTGGCAAAAGGCCTGGTGAACAAAGTATGCAACCCTACTATTACCCGGAATACGTTCTGAACCCATGTGTCATACATAAAAACACTTGCTTAGAATATCCCTCTATGTTGCTAGTACCCTGCACATTGATGACAGATAGTAGGCATGGTGTGATTGCAGTGGGCTGCAGAGGGCATGGCACCCTGTACAGCAGTACAATAGGCACATAATTGTGGACAATATGCCTTCACTATGTTCCCCGCTGGATGCCTGCAACATATGTGGTGCCATCAAATGTGATCCACAGAGGCCATACAATGCCTTACACATGTGCCCTGTATGGACCAATGCCACTGACACAAGGGAATACCTGTATCATGCTATCAATGCAGGTGCAGGGTCAACCTACTGTCTATAAGCAGGTCCTTCTACACCAGGCCAGTATTGGCATATCTGAGGATAACAGTCTGTGTACACAACATGTGCCAGCCAAACCAGGTACACTTGTGCATGTCACTGTACATTATTGTGGGACGTGCACATCCCAGGCAATGTCCATGTCAAGGACTATCAAACACAGACATGGCATGCATTGCAAAGCACTGGCCATACACAATGATAACCAGGATGTCTGGACAGTTCATACAATACACATCTGTGTGGGACATTGCAGACACTACACCCCTGTACCACACTGCACACCATTGTTGGGTGGTGTGATGCCAAGGATTACCCCTCACCCAGCCTTGTACAGCCATTTGCACAGCCAACCACTACACACCCATGAAGCAATGCACACATGCATGTCAGTACTGGCACCTTGTGTCTGCATGTGGGGTATGATGATCCCAACCACAGTCACACCCAGTATAACTCCCATTGGTATACTGACTGATGTCAGACATGTTCACATGCCCTAGCCCACAGAACCTCCAGATATCCCCTGTGGTGCATGTAGTACCTGCGCATTACTGTAGTGTAGCAAACTAAGTAGTCAGGAACTGTATTTGTGGGCCTGGCAAAGTGTGTCAATGTGAGTCCATTAGAGAGTGTGGTTGTGTTGACAATGACATCCGTTCATGTGGACAGCCATGTGTGCTGCACCTAATGTATGTCTACTATATCTCTGTTGCAGATGTCGCTCACCAGCACACATATATGTTCTTACAGCACACCGACATGTCAGCTTTGTGGCACTTGGAGTAACTGCATGCACTTGTAATAGTAATGACTAGCCAGTCAGGGGTTTGAACCCCTGTACTGGTAGGTGTGTGACAGCCAATGCTTAGGTTTTAGTCTCCAAGCCCTTCTCTGATGTACTTTGCCTTTGTCTGTCCCTCCCACACATTCTCTGGTGGACGTGAATTTGTACACCTGCTCAGCAGCAGCTTGTGTTTTGTAAGGGATGGTCATGATCAGGTGATGGTCTCTGCACCTACTGCAGTCCTCCTCTAGCTGATTGCATGTGGAACAGCTGTGATGATGTTCCCATAGCCAATCGAATGGAAACACAGTACAATATCTAGGAACATCATGTTGGTGTTTGCCCATGACAGTCGCTGTGAGTGGAACCTGGATCTGGTGTTTGGTAAACGGCATCACAGATGATATCTGGATGGTCCTCAAATAACATGCACAGTGGAAAATAGCCTAAAGATAGGAGGGTGATGTGCCAGACATGACTACAGCATGTAAGTGTAGCTATGCTTCATTGAGACTACTGCCAGTTTAAAAAGTTGTGTGTGGTAATGGCTATTCTGCATGTTTTAAAACTGAGAAGACAGTGCTCTGTTTGTGAGGGAACCCCCATCTGTAGGGCCATCTGTGGACTAGTCAGTGTGTGGAAGCATTTGTTTCTTGTGTTACTCACTGAACACACATCTGTGAACTGCAGGAGCATAGTGTGAGGATTGCAGTCAGTACATGGTGATAGTGATTAGAGTTACTGCCATTGCATCCCTGATTGGACATATGTCACATGAAACAGTGGTATGACAGTCACTGTCTGGGGTTTTCAGTGACATGCCAATAATGGGCCACTGTTCATAGCTGCAGTCACAAGTCTTCTACACTTTGTATAGATGACATGCAGTATATATGCATGTGTTGTGCTCCCTCTGCAAATGTATACCATCTGTTGTGTTGGGTTGATTGTCATATCTATGCATGCTGTTATAAGTAATCCTGAATGCTGTTGACTATTACTAAGCCATATCTGTGTTAAAACTGCAACTCCATGGGCTGTTTGGGTTTGGAAGTCCTGGCAGAACCTCCTGTCCCACTTCAGCTGGCCATGGCACCGGGCACCAGCACATCTGGGGCCCAGTCTTGGACCTCCACCTCTGTTGGCTCTGCACCACCTTCTGGTGGAACCACCACTGAGGATGGGGCTTGTCCTGCTGGGAGCAGGTCCAGACAGGAACTTGTCCGCTGTTGTACAGTCCCAGACGTGGTGCTTAGGGGGCTCAATAAGGGGTTTTGAGGCCAGATACACCAGCTCGAGGGCATAGTGTCACATTTACAGGGTGAGCCTGCCCCTCCTAGACAGCCCCCAGCACTGCCACCTTTGCGGCTGTTGTGGTGCAGTGGTGGCTGCCCATGGCTGGGGACCTCCATCCCACTGTTTCCATCTGGGGGCTCATGGGCTTGTGACTGCCGAACATCCCTCCCTTTCCAAGGTGTATTCCCCCACTTGTCTTATACCAACCCTGTAT
>NC_056740.1:4112338-4271183 GCF_019279795.1 Protopterus annectens
TTTAGCTCTTCTTGGAGTTCATGTAGGATGCAGCCCGGGACACCGTCTGGTCCCATTGATGCTGTGTTTTTTGCTTTGGAGAGGGCATCTCTTACCTGAGCATCTGAGATGTCAGGGGGGCAGCACTCTGCTGGGATAGATATTTGCCCTTTTGGTGGGGAGGGGGGGGGGGGAGTTTGCGCTGAACCTGTCAGCTAGAATGTTGGCAATGTCTGTGGGTTCAGTGTATTTTTTGTCATTTTGGACTAATTCTGAGCATATCTGGGAATTACCACCCAGGTTCCTAACATAACTAAAGAAAGCCTTGTGATTATCCTTAGTGTCCTGTGCAATTTTTCTCTCGAAGCTGGCCTTAGACAATTTTATGAGTGCCCGTAGTTTTTTGCTAATACTCATCAGCGATGCCTTCCCTTTTTGGGATTTTGCTCTATCATTTAGTAGCTTCCTCCTTCTATTGTATAGTTTGTTTATGGCTGGGGTCCACCAGACAGGACGTCTGCCTTTGGAGGATTGGGTCTTGGTTTTATTTGGGATTGCATGATCCATGCATTCCTGAAGGTGTTCATAGAATGCGTTAATAAAGGATTCTGCGGTCTGGGCAGATTTTCCACAGGCCCGGGGCTTTGAAGGATTCCACCTTGGTTTTGAGGAGTGTGAAATTTGCTTTAGAGAAGTTTTTCACTGTGGTTTTCTGGGCAGGGGGTGGGGTCGGGATGTGAATATCCAGTGAGATTAGTTTATGGTCTGATCTTACCAGTGAGGGATACACTTCTGGTCTGGAGCATAGAGTCCCCATGTTTGTGATGATCAGGTCCAGTATGTTTTCCCCTCTTGTGGGAGTGGTAACAAGTTGTTCCATAGCATTTGAGTTTATAAATTCTAGGAACCTTTGGGCTAGGGTGTTGGAGCTAGAGTAATGCTCCCAGTCTATGTTTGGGTAGTTGAAGTCGCCCAATATAATGATGTTTGGAGAGACCTTCATATTTTCCACTGTTCTCAGAAAGGCCAAGTGGGGTTCCTGGGTTTGGGAGGGTGGTCTGTAGCAGGCTATAAACTGGAAGGCAGTTTTACCCACTGTTAGTTGCACATGGATAGTCTCTGATGCTTCGTGCTTTGCCACCAACCTGGAGGTGTGGGTATCTTTGATGAATATCTATACTCCCCCTCCTTTTGTGGTTCGGTCCAAGTTTTGCGGCCAAAAAGCATGGTATGAGGTATAACCTGGTATTGCTGGGGTGCTCTCGGGAGCCCTGAACCAGGTTTCTGTTACTGCACAGATATCAATGTTCTCCATGCTAAGGAGAGTTTTGAGTGCGTGCATCTTGAGGTTTAGACTTCTGGCATTGAGTAGCATTACTCTTAGTTTCTTATCCCTTGTGATACCTATGGAGGTGGGATTGTCTTTTGAGCCTTGCCTAAAAAGGCACTATGGGGGTAGCAAGAGCCTTTGCCAATATCCGAAAGCCCAGGGGTGACAGGTGCAAGCCGACCCTAGCGAAGCATATATATATATATATATATATATATATATATATATATATATATATATATATATATATGTATATATTTATATATATAGATATATATGTGTGTCTGTAAAGCAATGCATACCCGATGCAAATGCACTTACACACGCTTACTGGTGTTTATATATGCTTAAACCTGCTTAATAGTGCCTTATTCATTATGACACTGACACTTCGCTCCAGTTCACTTTTAATTGTTATTTTGCAGATTATACAGCGGACAGATGTTGCAATATGTTCATGTACAGATTATCGATGGAAAATGGTATGTGATGCAGTGGGATTCGGATTGGGAATGTCTGTCCGTTAGGCGGTTGCTCTAACCAATACACTATTGCTGTGCTGCTTCATTTGCATATATACCCATATACCCATGACTCCTGGTTCCCCAAACACCCACCCCATCGCCTCCCTAACACTGCAGTCATCCATTCTCCAGTTGGATTTGCGGTGTATCCACACCACTACACATTGGCCACTCCCTACTCCTGTAGACCCATCCCATCGGTTGACTCATTCCATGTATCCTCAGAACTCCCAAACTTTTAGTCCACAAACATTGGTGACATGAGCGACCAAAAGGACACTATTCACAATTTTTGGGTTGTCCCACATGGGACATGCATGTCTTTATGTCAAGATTAGACTCTATACTTCATTACATCCTTACTCCCGTTAACATGACACTACAATAAATTAATAAGTATGATTATGTGGTAATGCACACATTACACATGAGAGCCTGATTATGTACATGTTCGGTGTATTTCTTTTACAAATAGACCAGTTTAGTAATTGGTGTTGCCATAGCAGGAAGATCACAGGAATGATTCCATGTGTGGGAAAGCCCTCACATTTGATTTTTTTCAGCACAGCACTAACTTCGTTGATTGTACACACTTCTGTGTTTTAGCAGTTTTGTCTCTTCCCTCTTATGCAAAACCTATTATTCTATCTACTGTCGAGGTTTGTAAGGTTTGTAAGGGCACATTCATGTTATTTATGTCTGCAAATGGAATGAATGTGCTCCTGGAATGTACTTCTACATATAGATGTCTGCATGTGTGTATGCATATATACTTATAACGAACTCGCTGACCTCTACGGGGCGGTCCAATTAGAAACAGCCCATCCAACCCTGGCACGTCTGGCTCCATAATTTCATACTCATAGTTCCTCCACCCCACCCGAGTTCAACATACACACATGCCATCCATTGTCCAGTTGCTATCGCAGCCATGACACACCTCCACACATTGCCCTCTCCCGAGTGTTAGGGGTCCTACACGTATGTTGTCCCAACTCATGTATTCTCAGGCTCTCCCACCATTTAGTACTTGAACATACCTGCCCTTGCTTGTGTAATGGTCGGATGGCAAAATAGCCTATCAATTTTTGGGTAGCCCCACCAGGTACTCCCCTCTGTATGTAAAGTAGACTTAGCAGATCAACAATGTTACTCCCACTGGTAATATCCTGCATGTGGTGTGAGAAGCAGTGCTTTGCTCACTCCTGCCCAGCTTGATATGACATACGCTGACAGCGCTATATAATACTGGGGTTGCTGTTGATTCCCTTCTCATTCCTTTTGTATGCTTTATTGTTACGTTGTTCTTTCTTCATAGATATATATATATATATATATTATATATATATATATATATATATATATATATATATATATATATATATATATATATATATATATATATATATATATATATATATACATATATTATATATCTGTACATACTTATATACATTTCCTATGCTGGGCACTGCTTAGACCCGCACTCAGACTTGCTTACTGGTACTTGTATATGTTTACTGCTGCTTATTTGTGCTTACACCTGCTTACTAGTGCTTTATTCATTATGACAGTGCCACTTTGATTAAATGACATTTAAGTTAAATATCTCATGCGATACTCTTATGTTGGTTTTACAGCAAAACGACATTCATTCCACATGGAAAATGATATGTGCTATTGTTGGGCTCGAACCGTGAATGCCTGTTCGTTAGTTGGATCCTCTAAACACTACACTATTGACATTTACGTTGATTCCACATGTTTTTCTCTATTTGAATAAATCTGATGCATAAGCTATGCTCGGCGGAGGGCAGTGACGTGCAAACACACTGCGTTTTGCTTTGCTTACACATTCGATATTGCAGCAATTCAAATGTATAATAGGGACACAGGGAATCTAATTGTGAAAGTTCTAGGGAAGGGATCAACATTCCACTACGTGCTTGTGTGTTTACTACTTCTATTTTATTTCACTGTTCGTGGACACTCTTGTATGCTTAGCATACATTTCAGTATCCACGGACACTGAATTACTGGCTTACTATTGGAGGTGGGTTCTACTAGTAGGCATAGTAGGTTATGCAACTGTCGGGGCATGTTTACGCCTCTGTAGAGCACTTTTACATGCCCCCTGCACTCGCACATGTTTCCTGTGCACATTGAGGGTGCGGCGGCTCACCCTCATACATATTCATATGGCGCTGCTGCACCATCTGTAGTGAGGACGTTGGGGGCAAGGATAAAACCGTCCTTGCGCCGAGCTTCTTGAATACCAGGGCAAGTTTATATTTTAAAATGGCATAATTAATTTGTATGTTATCACATACCATGATAATGGTTATCCAAGTGTCAGTAAAAAATGTTCTTACATTTTACTATGGATTTTAAAGGGCCTTCAAGTTGACAATATGGATTCAGTAATAAAGAAAATACTGGAATCCTACGCCCCACAACCATTCTTTACCAATACGTGAATAGGTGATCTAGCATCCTCCAGGTATATATCTTGTATTGTGACACTGCTCACCCTCACCTCTATACTTGTAATATAAATCTTATGCTAGCCACATGTATAACTGCCTCTGAACCAGCTTAATATCCCACATCTGAACTACAATTTTAGCATTTTCTGCTTTATCTAGTTTCTTCTGTCACCTCCATTTCTTTGAATTTCTAAGCCCTAATCACATTACCAATTATCTATCTGACAAACTCACTAATACACCTCTTCAGATTCTCTATGTTTAACATGTACTAATGTCTAAGTATCTTTTATACTATAACAGTTGCCTCTATGTTCATATGAATAGAATCTAATTAGCAAATGTATGTGTAATTGTTAATGTATATTACTGAATGTCTATTTAAAAATGTTTGCAACATGTTGAAGCTTTTCTACTAGGCCTCCTCTAAAAAGTTTTTTTTTGACTAAATTCAGTCAGACCAACCTGGTAAACAAAAGCAAAATAAAATAAATAAGATAAAAGACTGTTTTCTTCTTAACAACTGGTTAAGAACATGACAGCTCCCCTTACAGTTTACTTTCAAAGTCAAAGAATGTGCCCTATCTAAGAATTATAAAATATTGGTGCAGATTCAGTAAAGTGTACATGGTCTGCTAAACCTGTGTGCAAGTCATACCACGACGTGCACATGATAGCATACCATTTTGTATTCAGTAAGCAGCTCTACACGCCATCTAGAGCTGTGCAAACATGGTAAACATCATGGCATGCTAATTACAGCATAATCAGCTGAATTATTTGCTTTGAAATTTGTTTGAAATTCCCTGCGAATTACAAAACCTACTTGAATACAGTCATGGAAACTTGGCTACATGGAAAGAATGTTAGGGGCTGCTGTTGCTCTTATTCATGTGCATGTGCAGCAGGCCCATGTCTATGCTACTGCTGCAAATAGACAATGGCCAAGAAGATGAAGGATTTTTAGACCGTTTAAATTTTCAAAATCTGCATGAGATGTAAATTATGGAGCACTACCATTGCAGACTACGGTGTAGCACTTAGAATTTTAGCAACAGGAACCTTCAAGAGACCAACAGGGGACATGCTGGGGGTGTCACAGGCATCAGCATCCAGGATCCTCAAAAAATTCCTGAATGCTATGCTGCAACATACCACTGAGTCCATATATTTTCCCCATACAGCTGAGGACAGAGCCACAACTATGCAGGAGTTCTACACACACTACCCGAAAGTCCTGAGTGCCATAGACTGTACACATGTAGAAATCAAAGCACCACTCAGGGAACAGGAAAGGATGTACATAAATAGAAAGGGCTGTCAGGTCATGCATAATGCTAAGGGAATCACCCTCAATGTGTATGCTGACAATCCAGGCAATTTCCATGACTTACATATCCGGCACAACTGTCAACTGTATAAAGTGCTCATCCCACAGGGTCATTTACTGGGGGTGCAGGTTATGGACTGGAACTGTGGCTGATGACGCCTATCAGAAATGCACACACACTAAATGAAGAATGCTATAATGAGGCATGTGCTCAAGCAAGAAATATCATAAAGCATGTGCCTGGACTGCTGAAGTTGCAGTTCCAGTGCCTAGATACATCTGGGGGAGCTCTGCAGTACAATCCCTGTACATGTGCTGAAATGTTCACTGTCTGTGCCATGCTCTACAACATTATCCTGAGCAAACAGCTTCAGCAGGAACTGCAAGGGGAAGGGCCACACATCCCATCACCACTGGTAAGGTCATCACAGCCACACACAAGTAAGAAGTCAAAGGGGGATCAAACAGCCACTGTGGGTGTAGGCAGATGTAGAAGTGCACAATATGGCTTTGCACTGGCCAAGAGGCAACAGATAGCACAACAGATCACCTAAGGGGCTAAAACCTTCATTTTACACCCATACATACAATAACATTGATGCCAGGCAGCACTGAATACCTTTACTTACCCATGTAATGGCTGTGTACTGCTAGCATCAGACAGAGTCAGCCCTGAACTTAACTCTTGCAACTGCTGGATTTCCAAGGTAAGTGCTGAACCTGAAATAGAAAAATAAATGTCTAAGAATACAAGTGAATGGCATTTCCTTTCATAATGTTACTTGGTAATGTAAGTATAAGGTGAGTGATTTCTACAGCAGTTAAATCCAAATGTGACAGCATTGACTTATGTGAATATATGTGTCCTCTAACAAGTAATAGGCCTTATGCCTAAAATGTACAGATTTTCACTGAATGTTCACATTTTGGCCTCATATGTTTGGCAAATCATTAGAGAGTAAACTTAGAAAATAATGACACGTTTCAGTTTCAGAATTCATATCCCTCAGAACAAACATAAAAATAGTAATGCAAAACTTGTTATTCCATCAACCGTTTAAGTTTGTAAGACAACAATGTTTAGAAACTGTCCCCATATTGGATGTTTATCATACTTTCATTTATGGCTTGGTCCAGCTTTGTTGGTCTAAGAGTTTGGGAGGGATGTACTCATTACAAAAACCTGTAAAGAAGCAGTACAATTTGCAAAGCAGCATCACAAAAACAGATATACTAAACACAAAGTCAGCTATGTACCCTGAACATCAAACATAAGACTTATGCATCCTTGAATCCAAAAGATAGAAAACAAGTATATGGCACAGTTATCATTTGCACATGGTGTTTTTGGGGGGCAGGAGACCTAGACTGACACAAAAGGTAGTTAGTGCATGTGAGTAAATAAGAGAAACAGGCAGACATTTGGATAAAGTCTCAAATGGCCACTGAGACAGAATTTGCTTTAAGACTCAAAACTGACCCATGTAACTGTTGTGTGTGTGTGTGTGTGTGTGTGTGTGTGTGTGTGTGTGTGTGTGTGTGTGTGTGTGTGTGTGTGTGTGCGTGCGCGTGTGTGTCTGTATGGGTACTCCAGGTGAAATTGTTGTGTGAGTGTCTGTAAGAACACAGTAAGCACTGAGCTAACTCTACATCCTGGTATGTCAGACAGGTCTGAGCTGTGCATAGTAGTGGTGACAGTTCATTATTGTTCTCCCTGACCCTGAGAACTGTCTCTGAAAGGAGTTGCACTGGCATGTCCACATCCATGGTCAGATGCACTGCTGCTACCTGAACATGACTAATGTCTGCTGGACAAGCTGTCCTCACAAGTACTCCCAGGATCACAACCCCATGGACTGCTACATCTGGGTGTGATCAACTCAACCACTGACAGCTGATGGAGCAGTGGAAGTAGTGCCATTATGGGAACATGATCAGGCACAGCCACATCAACAACATCAGATAATGTGGCTGACCTATACCCATGTGGATGTCATTCCCATCTCAGTAGATGTTCAGTCACAGGCACTGCCCATTCCAACATGTCAATCGTCAGATCCATTGAATCATCAGCACGGTGCAGGCAATCATGCATGTCAGTCTGTGCCACATCTACAACCCTAAGAATTTCCTTGGAGGCCCTATTGGAAAGTGCCTGCAACTCCATGATGGCCCTAAACATATGGCGAGTGGCACAGAAAGACACACCTGGATCAGGTAGAGGATGGACAGCAAGCCTCCTCCAAGCACCCCCAACAACCCTGCTGCATGGCACATCACCCACACTTTGGCTATGGCTATAGTCAATAAACACTGAACCCGCAGTAATTACACTACCCTGATCAAATGTCTCACCCTCCACCTGTCCAATATCTGAGGGCTCACTCAAAGAGGTTTGTGTAGCCTTACTGGCTGTGTCCAATGGAATTACAAAGGATGGCTGAATGTTGACCTCAGTGTCAGGTTCAGTCTCTGCACCCCCGACTGTACCTGTGTTTGGCCACCATCATAATCAGAGTCTGCTGATACTCTGACATCACGTGGTAAGAGTCCTACACTTCCACTGTCAGGATCACCTGTGATAATAAGCAACACACACAGGAAAAGAATTCATAGCCACACTACTACAGTTCAATATTTGCTAACAAGCTAACACTGTCACCACTATCATAGACAGTACAGCAATACACACACTGTCCTGACACTCACTTCAGACATACGAATAAATAAATATTTCTGTGAAATGCTCATCAGTACTGAAATAAAAATGTGTTGGCTTACCAGGGGAAGATGACTCCACACTTTCTAGGAAGGATGGTCCTGGAAAAGGTTAATCAAAATGTAACACTATCATCACAGTAACAATAACACAGTGGGGGGGGGGATTTTGGCCTTTATATGTTCATCAACAATACATTTAACTAAAAGTTGAATGACACATCCATCCTAAGCCCCTGTGTACTAAATCAGAATGTGTTGTTAACTGTATCAATCTATAACTAGTTCCACCCCCCCAAAAAAAAATTAAATTATCTTAAGTATTGCTTTCAATATTTTACTATGCAAGAAATATTTAAAAATTGACATTTGTAAACCTACCTGGAAGCTGCTCCTGGGGCATACTTGGCCTCCCTGAAACAGCAGCACCAACATCAATCACAAACTGTTGTGCACTTTCCACTGAGCTCTATGGATCTATGGATCCCTGACAGTGGACAGGTAATCTTCATTTGGTGTCAGTTGTGGCTGTGTAGCAGGACCCCCAGTAGCATGCTGTCCATGAGCCACTGCAGCTGCTGTCCTCCAGGCTGATGAAATAATGCACCTGATCATATGTCCTGCTAGGTTTCCCATCAACATTCACTTTCTGGTTCTTAATTTGCATTCTTCCAGACATATCTCCATCTTCTCTTTCAAGCAAAAAGGCACCATATTGCCAAAATGCTTGGACGATGACATTGTTTTCTGAGTCACCATAGGGGGGGGCGGGTTGCAGGGATTGAGACACTTGGGTGCCATCGTCTTAGGTGACATAAAACACAAAAGAAGGATACTACACATAAATATCACATAAATAAAAGTCTTGCTTAGATACAACCCATATTATTAGTTTTATAATGTTACCCACTGGAGAAATAAAAACATTTTTCAGTTATACAAATATAAAAAAGGGTTATGTGGTTGTAACATATCACAGTCACACAAACCAAGGTTTGATCCAAAACAAGAAGCAATATTAGTAAAGAAAACATCTGTAAAAATATTTTGGTTGTGCCAACACAGTAATAGAACTTGACTCCTCCACCGCCAAAACAACAGGCAAATGACATTTTTGTATAAAACAAAGGAATAAACCAGCAATGATTTGTTAAAAGTGCTATCAAAGAAACTGTCCCAAACACATGTTCACACATTTACCACAGAACAATATTTTGTATGCAATTGTCAGTCACCTCTACCTGTGCCTAGCACTCCCCTGGTGATGGCTATGGGCCATCCCAGAAGGCTAACATCCCTGTGTCATTGACAATATAGGATATTTACATGTCACTAAAATAACAATAGAAGAGTGTAAATAGAAACAGTTGGAACATTAACACTTGTGATGAAAGTTAATAAGGCTATGCATCTGAGAAAGTAAAATGCCCTGACAAAAATGCCTATGCCATCAGTAAACTTCTAAGAAGTGCATACAGATAAAAGTAGCATTTGCTTATATATATATATATATATATATATATATATATATATATATATATATATATATATATATATATATATTCCAGTGACGTGAGCAAATCCAGTATATAATTGAAAAATGCAATCTTATCTTATCATGATCAGTAGTCTTCTGTGCAGACAAATCCAAAGTGATAGCACTCTTCTTCTGTGTTATCCACATACACAACTCTCCTCACCTTCAGGTTCCCTAGCTACATGGTTCACTTTTTATAGTGTAGATTCAGGACTGAGAGCATGGTGAAGATGCAAATGAGGTGTGAATTGCTGAATTCCAAATTATTGACTCCATGTAGCAGATGCAAAAATAGTGCAGGCAGTCCCTCAGTGTTTGTTGCTAATGGGTTGCAACTGTGAATGATTACTGGTGGGGAGAAGGAAAGCACAGCAGCAGTTCAGACTCCCTTCTCTCCAGTGGGTGTGTCAGCCAGGTTACACTAACAAAGTGCAGAAGTAATTGTGTCAGGATTTTACATGTAAGTAAGCAGCACACATTTTCTCTCTAGTAATATCTGACCCCCTGCATTTGATGAAAACAGTATATTATTGCCATTTAATATTCTCACACATTTTAAGGACAGTGATACAAAATGCCTTACATACTGAATATCTCAGACTACTGTTAAGAGAAGAATGAACACAATACAAAGATAAGACAGAGCTGCATTTCTGCGAACAATAGTCATAAATGGTTGTGTAATTACTCAATGCACTACATCTGAAATTAACACATAGGTACAAAAGCTCAGAAGTGCCTTGTTAATAGCACAGATGATTTTGGACTTGCTTATATGCTCAACAATTTTCATTACTGCTGCAAAGTTTTTTCTGTGGCAAAGAAGGATAAGATATCCTTACTGTGTTGTGTAGGTTCATTGTTGTGAGAGTTCATATCCAGACTTGTGTTAAGATATTTCATGAGTACTAACATTTATTTTGTACTGTTTGTTTTATAGACTTTTTTTATAAATAAAAACAGTCTAGATTTTGAAAAGGATACATTGTTGCATTTTTTGCTTTCAATTGCACAAACCTGCTGAGTGGCATTGCGCTGTGATTAGCAACTTTCCCCAACACATGCAAGTCTAGAACATCTGCAGAGAAGAAGCAGGCAGTAGGCAATTTCAAAACAATTACATTCTATTAAGTATGTTGGACACAGAGTAAACACGCTAAGCAGCATTTCATGGCAGTTAACACACAGAAGTTAATAATAAATATGAAAATATCCAACTTCTTTTTAATCCTTTTTTGTGGCAGCAGGTGTAAGTGTAGGGCTGCAATGCAGATGATCTTGGGTTCTAATACAGCAAATTCCAAATACTTTTACTGTTCCAGTTTACTTTATATTAAAATTCAGATAAAACAATTATTACACGTTCTCAAGTTTAATAAGAGGTGTACACTCAGTTTTAATAAACTCATATGAATTATGTGTGTGAGTGA
Source organism: Protopterus annectens (assembly GCF_019279795.1). NCBI lineage: Eukaryota > Metazoa > Chordata > Ceratodontiformes > Protopteridae > Protopterus > Protopterus annectens. Next base: position 4,123,673 of record NC_056740.1, read on the forward strand.
CGGTATACTGACTAATAAGTTTCTGTAATCATAATTGTGCTCTCTGGCCTTGGATGGTCTTCAGACTTTAATAATAGTCATACAAAGAGGAATGTATAAACCAGGACCTTGTCAGGTCACACAAATATATGGTTAACCCCTCAATCTGTCATATGTATTCGTAGTTAGCTACTGGCCCCCAAATCTGACTCAAGATGCCCAAACTGCCTATCTAGACCTCTTCGAATCTATCAAGATTCAATACATTACCCTTATCCTGGGTGACTGTAACTACCCAAACATAGACTGGAAGAACTAATCATGCCAGAACACAAATGCCCAGAGATTCCTCGATTTTGTCAATGCAAATGCTTTGGAACAGCTAGTTTATACCCCCACATGAGGTGATAATATCTTGGACTTGGTATTAACCAACATGAGTAACCACTGCGGCATCCCTGCAGTATCATCCTCCCTTGTAAGATCCAACCATACAGTGGTCACGTTTGAAGTCACCATCTCCCCTGACCCCCCCCTCCCCTCTAGCTAGGGTCAAACAAAAAACTTCTCCAAAGGTGATTACAGCCTCCTGCAGGATGGTATAAACAGCTTCACAGCCTCCTCCCCCTCTCTAGGAACTGGCATATCCAAAGTATACCAAACTACTATACGAACATTTATATAGATGCATGGAATCAGGAATACCTGACAAGACTAAATCATCCTCTGCAAGAAAGAGAAAACATGTCTGGTGGACATCTGTAATAAATAAACTCTATAACAAAAGAAATAAATTGCTGTCTGGGACCAAGAAGGAGCAGGTGCCCAACTGGAAGCAATCTCTCCTTAGCCCAAGCAAGCAAATAAGAGCACTAGTGAAATCCTCCAAAGCAAACTTTGAGTCCAAACTGGCCACATCTACTAGAGACAATCATAATGCCTTCTTCACATATGTCCGTAATCTCAAAGGAGGCACCCAGATCTGTTCAGAACTGGTGGTCAAGGACACCACATATACAAATGCCGTAGATATTACAAACTTGATGGCTGACAGATTCAGTGAAAATTTCACGTCTCAGTCCCCCCATGAGTAAATCAGGACATTCCCAATACCTGCCACCTTCCCCTTAAATCTAGGGATCAGGTCATCACTGTTCTCTTAAAGGCAAAAAATACAGCCTCCATGGGACCCGACAGCATCCCAGGCTGCATCCTACATGAACTCAGGCAGGAACTTGCAGCAACATTAGGTGCCCTATTCAACCAAAGCCTGAGTACTGGCTTTGTCCCAACTGAGTGGAGGACAGCCACTGCCATCCCTTTACACAAAGGTGGAGCATCCACAGATCTGGAAATTATAGACCCATTAGCAGGGCGGCCACGGTGGTGCAGTGGTTAGCATTGCCGCCTCACAGCAAGAGGTTCTCCGGTTCGATCCTCGGCTGGGGTGCCTTCTGTGCGGAGTCTGCATGTCCTCCCTGTGGTCGCGTGGGTTTCCTCCGGGTGCTCCGGTTTCCTCCCACATCCCAAAGACATGCTGCAGGTGGATTGGACACTCTAAATTGGCCCTATGTGTGTGTGAGTGTGCCTTCTGTGGAAGGTTGGGCGCCGGGCTGGCAACTCGACACCGTAAAACTCCACTGCCATTCAATGTGCGGACAAGGTGATCCGCTGTGGCGACCCCTAACCGGGAAAAGCCGAAAGAAGAAGAAGAAGAAGAAGAATAGACCCATTAGCCTAACTAGCCTGATATGCAAGGCCATGGAGCTGATTATCATGGACTTCATTAATGAGGACAGTGGCAACCTCCAAACTCTCGATCTCCTCAGTGTTTGGCTTCATGAAGGGGAGGTCATGTCTGTTAAATTTGGTCGACTTTTTTGAGACAGTCACCAAAGTCATGGACACGGGGAAGACAGTGCACACTACCAACCTTGAGCTGGCCAAAGCCTGCGACCCTATTTCTTACCCGGGCATAATAGAAAAACTCTCTTAAATAGCCATCAATCCATATGTTACCAGATGGGTAGCTAACTGGCTCACTGATAGAACCCATCTGGTCAGAAATAGGGGAAGCCACCTCAAGCTGTAGACCCGTATCAAGTGGCATACCCCAGGGTTCGGTCTTGGGGCCTCTGTTATTTAGGATATACTTTTCTGAGGTGCAGGCCAAAACCAGTGGGCTATGGCTAACCAAGTTTGCAGATGACTGCAAGTTGGGCGGTGTCATCAATTCCCCTAGTGATATAGACATCCTCCAAGAGGGTCTCACACAAACAAATGACTGGTGCCAGAAACATGGCCTCAAGCCGAATACAAAAAAATGCATCATCATCCCCTTTGGGGAAAGTGATGTCCCCACTAATGATCACATTAATAACAATATCCTAAGCATAAGTCAGTTGTGAGGGATTTTGGCACCCGAATTTATAGCAACCTGACTTTTGACCACCATGTTGCTTCCATTGTACTGAAAGCTTTCTACATGGCCCACCTCATAAGTAAGGGTATCTCATCCATGGACAAGGAAGTCATAACATCCCTGTATTCTTCCCTTATAAGACCCATTATTGTGTACAATGCCCCATTCACCATGTGCCTCGCAAAGCACATGCAGCAGCTGAAGAGACCACAGAGGCTCCTCACCAGGAGAATCCAGGGCCTCAAAAATCTTCCATACACAGATAGGCTAAAAGCCCTATCCCTCTACTATCTTTCATACAGAGTCCTCAGAGGTGACCTTTGTCTGGCATACAAGTCGATCTTGGACCCCGCCTTGATGGGACTGCTGCATATCCACAAGTCAAGCTCCACTCAAGTAACCCACACATGCGGCCTCAACCTGGTCTGAGACATCAATAGGACTTGTTGGCGGGACAGATTTGTGTCCCAGAGGCTCCCCCATCTGTTGAATAGACTCCCTCTCCAAGTCAAGCATTGTACCTTTTTACCCCTTTTTAAGCACAACCTGGATAACTGGATGGGAAATAGAAAATACATCCCTGGGATTCCACCTGTGTCCTTGCTGGACAGGGGCAACAGGTGATGATTTGTCTATACATGGGCTAAACTCTTGGCTTGGCTTATAAGGACCTCAGGGGCAATAACCTAGTAACTTCCTATGAGCCTATGAGTATGTCTGAGAAGGACTTCTTCTGTGACAAGGATGAAAAATCACTGCTGTGGAAGAAAATGTTTTGTTCCTCATGCATAGATTTGAATCCCACATTGTAAAAATTAATTTTATCAGTATGTAAAGGCACACAAAAAATGTGTTGGGTCATAAAATTTATTCCCCCACTTCGTCTGCAAAGTTAAATCACCTATCAGTTACAGAAGAAAACAACCCTAAAACGAATGTGAAGTGTCAGATTAACCTTCCAGTTTCAAAAATGGCTTTCCTCTCTGTTTGACAATGTTGCTCTCCTGCTCTCTGCTTAACATAGGGCAAATGCGGTTGGCATCATTGTTCAGGTCTGCACACTACCAGAAAACACAATAACAAGCATTGGATGGAAATCATTCTTAACTATTGCTGTTTTCCCTGGTTGGACATGTCTAGTGGTAGAAGGGAAGGTGCTCAATTTAGGATGCAAAGGTGGGGTGTTGAGGAGTCCAGAATCTTCACTGGAGTCCTTGTAAAGCACCACAGCCAAATGCTCTTGCAGGAGGAATATACCAGCTTCTGTTACAAGTCTAAGGCTTGGAATAGTCTGGCCAAGTCTGTCTCCAGTGCAACTGGCATTCTATGCACTGGAGAACAGTGTAGGCATCACTTTAATGACCTGAAAAGGAGCAAGAGAGATACACACAACCAGTGGCTGAATAAGTTCAGGACTGCTGACATCCAACAGTTGTGTAAAGAGAATTTATAGTAGATAGACAACTGCATATAGGCAAGACTGGCATGCATAATGCTCTTCTCTTGTTCTCTTCTCTTTATTTCACAGCCAAGGCAGAGATGATAGTGAATACAGATGCCCATGCTGAGCATCTAGAGAGACTGAGGGAAGTAAGGGGTATGTATGCAACACAACAGAATTATTATTTTAGCTAAATTATTTATTTTCTATACAGTTGTAGCAAAGTAAGCATGCATATCCTAACTGTAAAACCAAGCATGCATGCTTCAGTCTGTAGCACAAGCCAACTGTATGAGTCAAGTCTAATATGGGATAAAAAAGACTGCTATCATAATTTACAAAACCAACACAAACAAAACCCAAAACACTACTGGAGCTCAATAAACAGACTCCTATCCCCTTGTTCAAACAGTGACCCCGTCCCAATCCAGAAAAAAACCCTGTTGAAATAACCACACTCTTCAACACATATTTTATAAATGTCATAGCTAATCTCACCACCAGTTTCCCTCATAGTCATCCCAACCCATTAGACCCAGAAACAAATACCTCCTCTCCCCACATATATAATTTCTCTTTAGCACCTATCCCTACAGCCACAGTAAAGAAACTACTATTGAAACTAAAACCATGTAATAATGCCCCTGACAATCTGCCCCCAGAATTCCTTCAAAAATCTGCAAACTCCATTGCCTACCTTGTCAGCTTACTTCTTAATAGGTTAATCCAAGAGTCTTATGTTCCCACAATTTGGAAAAAAGCATTCATTCTCCAACTGCATAAAGATGGAAACAACACAGACATCTGCAACTTTTGACCCATCACCATTCTCTCTCTCTCCCATCTCAAAGATCCTTGAGAAATGTGTGCACATCCAATTCCAAAACTTTCGACTTGACAACAACCTACTGTCAGCAACCCAACACAGTTTTAGACCTGGACATAGCAGCACTACAGCTCTTATATCGTTCTGTGACTCTATCAATTGGGCTCCAGATGCTGGAAAACTTGTCTCCTCTCTATTTCTTGACTGTTCCAAGGCCTTTGATACTATCTCCCACTCTTTTCTTCTTCGAAAACTATCCAACTTAGGAATGTTTCCTTCTACCCTAAATTGGTTCTCTAAGTACCTCACAGACAGGCAAAAAACTACTAAGTGGCAACACTCTTTCTCTCCTTTCCTCAACACCACTACTGGAGTACTCCAAGGATCCATCTTAGGGCCTATACTTTTCAGTATTTTCATCAATAACTTCCATTTTACTCTCACTCAAGGCACAGTCATCCAATATGCAGACAATTCTGCTATCATCTGCACTGCCAATTCACCACCCAAACTCCTGAAACTTACCCAGTCAGCTCTCAGCTCCATCGAAGTATGGATGGCTAACAACCACTTTGCCTTAAACCCTAAGAAAACAAAACTTATGCAATTCACCCCTAAGAAGACCACTATTATAAACAAAGACTCTTTCTCCAGTCTCTGCCAAGATAACACAAACATCGAGGTTGTCGCACATACTAAACTTCTAGGTGTCACTATAGATGAACACCTAACTTTCAACATGCATATACAAAACAACATTAAAAAAGCACACCAGAAGCTAGGCATGCTATACCACCACAAAAACTTCCTCAATTACTCCTCAAAACTATCCATTGCCTCCTCCTTCCTGCTCCCATCTCTTCTTTATGGCACACATCTCTTTACCAACATACCCTCACACCCTCAACAACAACAACACCCTCAAATCCAAGCTAGACTCATGCTATAACAAAATTGCTAAGTTAAGCACTAATGGATGACACTTATCTCATCACTGCACCTCTCTTCGATTACAAAACTGGCTGGAACTTCCTCACCATCTTACACACATACAACTAACAACTGCCCACAAACTAATACTCAATCCATCCAGCTCCCCTGTCCTTTCTTCTCTATTTACACTATACCACCCTAACAGACCTCTCCGCACTGAAAGTCAAATGATGTTGCAAGTAATAAAACCTAACCTCTCTACTGGTCAAATACTCCATTCCTTTTCCACTGCTAGAGTGTGGAACTCTCTCTCTCTTGCCTGCAGTTAGATCCATTACTAATGCTTCCTTCTTAAAAAAAATCTTTGAGACAACATCTTTCCTCCCAGTGGCTATGGTCATGTGCTAGCTCCTTGCAAGCTATAACCTGACTTAATCTCTCTCCTACTACTACTATCCACACTTTTCCTACCTCCATCCTTTACTACCTTCAAAATCATCACTTTATCCCCACTTGTTAATGTAGGTACAAACTGTAAGCAGATAGATTTAAGTACAGTTGCATTGCATTATTACTGTATTAAAAAAGTTCTAATATTGTTTACAACTTTATTAAAGCTTTGCATACTGTGAAACTTGTTGTAGCCAAATAAGTTGTTGTTCAATTGTATTGTATAAATCACTGTGGAGCTTTTCTTCCCGGCCCTCCATTGAAAACGTTTACTTTTTGGCCCACTGGACCTTCCCAGTAAACAAATGTAAATAAATAAATAAATACTGTAGTTGGACATTGTGGGTTGAAATATCACACATAAATATATGGAAAAATCCTTAAAAAATATTACATAATTTAATTTCAACACAAGTGGCATAAATGTCCTGCTGTTACCTTAATCTGTATAATTGGACCAAACATATCTGCAGTTTATGAACATAGCAAGGTTTACTTTCAGCACTGCTTACTTATAGTTAGTAGTTGTTAAGAAGTGTACTTAAATGTAAAAGATAAGATAAAATTCTTTATTATTCTGATAATGCATTGTATGCCACGCATGATGGTACTATTTTTTTCTCTCACCCCAACTCTTATCTCTTTCTTTTTTTCTCTATGTGTCACCAAAACATTTCCATGTCATCCATCTCTGAAAAAAAATCACAAAATGCTTTACAGCACTGGGAGGTGGGCCAATCCCCATTGCTCAGCCTCCCCCACTCCACCGGTGGATGCACCAATAGCCAGCACATCTGAGACCCAACCTGGCAGTACTGCCTCTGCTGCCCCTACATTAGCTGGGCCCTCCCATCAAGTAGCACTACCCTGGCAACTGGTGCTGTGGTACCCTCCTGGAGTACTGGCAGAGGTGGGGATTTTGTCACACATCAGAAGATGTCAGGGTTGATGTGTAGAGTTGTGCATAGCACTGTTAGTGCATGCCTACACTGGATAGAAAGGCTGCTCTCAGTCATGGTCATTAGCAGAAGACATCAAGCACTCCAACAGACAGCAGAGTAAGTCGATAGTGATGACAGTCCTGCAGCTGAGGACTAGATTCTCACTGTCCCAATGTTTGATGGACATGGGCATCTGTTGTCCCCTCCCTAACTCCAATCATGCTGTCTCCCAACCTGTTGTGTCCCTCACCATCCCTGTGTCTTGTTTGTCTGCTTCTGCTTCCTCACCTAAACTATTTACCTGACCCAGAAATACAATATTGTCCATGCATAGCTTTCCACCTCGCACACAGGTCTTCTTGACACACTTGATTCGGTCCAATCGGCTACACAACATGACTGAATTGTTATCAACCCTCTTTATTGAGGTGAAAGTCCAAATTTAGCTAATATTCTGTACATATTTTCATGTTACACTGTTGAAGAATAGCTATGTTTTTTTCCTGCTTCCCTCCTGCACATTCCTATATTGCTTTTCATTTGGTCTTCCCTCTGCTTGCCCTCCAATTTTACCACTTTCCTATCTACCCCATTTTAACACCTATAATCTGGTCAAAAAACATAATCACACACAACACACATAAGTAACAAAAAAAAAAAAAAAGAGCAATGGATACCTTCACTTTTTTCCCTTTGTTTGTGTGGAGTTCAGCATTGCACACCAATGCCAAGTAATGGTAAATGATTCTTCAGAGGTGTGGTTACCTCCGTGCAATGCTGCTTAAACATGCTGCATTGAGGTAACACACAGTGGATGTAGTATAAACAATAATTTCTTTGTATTATCAATACATATTTAAAAGTATTAGGTAAACCTGGATTTGAGCACTATATTATCTAGGCTCTTAAAGAAATCTGTCAATGCATTTACACCTGTTGCCACAGAGTCAGCTTAGCAGCAGGTGTATTTCTTACACTCAGTACTCATAACTCTCATAATTTTAGCAATGGGTCTCACATTTGCTCACCGCTTAACTATGTGCAGACAGAGATAGAAGTAGAAATGTGTATCTCACATGGACAAACACTTTTCCATCAATCACGCAAACCAACTACTTGGCAGTGCACTATGGAAAGTGTATAATATAATGTATTACTTATGTTTACTGTCTGTCTAGTCTTCATCCCATGAAAGTACATGTAAAAACACAAACAAAGGGAAGGCATGTTTTAAGAATTGAACAAATATTTACACTGCAGCAATCTGTTACCTCCACCCATGCATTTCAAATTTAGTCTCTCAGTACTTGTTCACAAACATATCAACTATTTATTTACTTAACATTCGTTTACTGGGAAAAAAGCCCATTTTCATTGGAGGCCTAGACAGAAATGGTCCAGATGCAAGTCTTTGGAATGTAGGAGGAAATCAGAGCACCATGAGGAAACCCACATGAATGAAGGGAGGAAATGTAGACTTTACACAGAGACACAGAAGGCACCACAGTCAAGAATCAAACTGTAGAACCTCTTGCTATGAGGCGACAATGCTAACCACCGCACCACTGTTCTACTCACACTTCAGAAATAAATAAATGCTTTTTCGATACCATGTGCATCTTTGTACTGACAATACACATTCATATTTTCCAATACTTGTAGTAATGTGGACAACTGTTTACATATAGTTTGCAAAGCTGTATTTTTAAGGTATACCTGCACATTGGAAACACAGCAGCAAATGCTAAATGTTGCACACTCATCAATCTGGTAACATTTCAGATCTTTAATATCTTTACAGTTGTAAATGGCTAGCTATCCATTTCAGACAGGTTTCCCAATATCTTCTCTCAAACATCCAGTGGTGATATCATCCACTGTAAATTGTCTTGCAGCCTGGTAAAAGTCAGACTTGTGCCATGGTGCTTGCATAAAATGCTGATTTCTCCAGTCTGTGTGCTTAGCAAGGTAGGCATTCTAATCTCATTGCAGCCAACTAGTGTGTGTGTGAGTGTGTGTGTGTGTGTGTGTGTGTGTGTGTGTGTGTTTGTCTGTCTAGTCAGAAAAGCATAGCTGTGTTTCCTTCAGTTATCAGTACAATCCCATAGAGCACCAATATGCGACATCAACTGTCAAACATCCAATTATGATGCCATCCACTATGAATTGTCCTGCAGCATTACAAAAGTCAGACTTGTTAAGTGACATGTGTGTTAAGGACTGTGCTGTTTAAATAGGCAGGTTGTGGTTTTATTCTCACTGTAGTAAATTGGTATGTCTGTGTGTGCAACCACTTGGTTGACATTTAAGAAAGCATTTTGCATCAGCATGTCAAACACTGCTATTACCATCTTCTCACCAGATACTGCTGATGTCATCAGCTATAAAGTGTTGTTGGACACTATAGTGTTTGGGTCAAATACTGAATTTTTAATGTGTATTTAGTTAGGTAGGGGTTCTGTTCTCACTGAGGTCAACTGGTATATGTGTGTTCACTTGGTAGACATTCAAGAGAACATTTTAGGCCAGCATGTGAGACACTGCTATTATCATCTTTTTCAGACACTGCTGATGTCATCAGCTATGAAGTGTTTTCTATATATAAAAGACAGACTTATGCTGTGGTGCTTGTGTTAAGTACTGTGTTGTGAAAAGAGTTTCTAGTCTCACTACAGTCAACTGTTTGTGTAGTCAGGAATCACTGGGGTGAGAACTTTAGAACAATATGTGAGTCCACAGCTACAAAGGATATAAAAATGTACACACCCCTGTTAAAATGCCAGGTTTTTGTGATATAAAAATGAGACCACAATAAATAATTTCAAAACTTTCCCCACCTTTAATGTGACTTATAACCTGTACAATTCAATTAAAAAACACAGAAATCTGTTAGGGGAAAAAGATAAAAAATAATAAATGTACAATAATCTGGTGGCATAAGTGTGCACACCTTTAAACTAATACTGTGTTGAAGCACCTTTTGATTGAATTACAGCATTTAGTCTTCTTTGGTTGAAGTCTATTGGCATGGCACATCTTGACTTGGGAATATGTGCCCACTCTTCCTTGCAAAAGTGCTCCAAATCTGTCTGATTGTGAGGGCATCTGTTGGGAACATCCATCTTCAAGTCACCCAACAGATTTTCTATGTAGGTGTGGGCTCTGGCTGGGCCAGTCCAAAACTTTAATTTTCTTCTGGTGAAGCCATTCTTTTGTTGATTTGGATGTATGCTTGGGGTCATTGTCATGTTGAAAGGTAAAATTCCTCTTCATCTTCAGCTTTTGAGCAGACGCTTGAAGGTTTTGGGCCAAAAATGACTGGTATTTGAAACTGTTCATAATTCCCCTCCACCTTGACTAAAGCCTCCATTTCCAGCTGAAGAAAAACAATCCCAAAGCATGATACTGCCACCACCATGCTTCACCATGGGAATGATGTTCTTTTGGTGATGCAAAGTGTTTTTGCGCCAAACGTGCTTTTTGGAATTGTGACCAAAATGTTCAACCTTGGTCTAATCAGACCATAACACATTTTTCCACATGCTTTTGGGAGACCATATGTATTGTTTTGCAAATTTTAGCTGGGCCTGGATGTTTTTCTGTGTATGAAAAGGTTTCCATATTGCAACCCTACTGCAGAGTCCAGACATATGGAGAATACAGAGGATTGCTGTCACATGTAGTACACAACCAGTACTTGCCAGAAATTCCTGCAATTCCTTCAGTGTTGCTGTAGGCTCTCTTGGCAACCTCTCTGACCAGTTTTCATTTTGTCATTTCATCAATTTTGGATGGACATCCAGTTCTTTGCAACGTCACTCTGCCCAGACTATAAGATAGTTTCCACCACCACCAGACACTCCTTATTAGCTACTTTAAGGCCCTTAGCAAAGGTTTCCACTCTTTCTGTGTAATGTTACTATTAATCCAAATGGTAGTTTGACCAAGAGCTAGGCTATTAGGAGTGGCTTGTACAGTGTCACCAAATAGATATGCAAATACTCTAAGAGCTTAAATATCTTTAAATAGACCAGCCACAATTGAAAGGTTTAAATATATTTAATAATAAATGATAAAAAAACAAGACAACACTAAATATCGATTCACAGTGAAATCAGAGTTCAAAATCACAGGAAATATTTAAAACAATTTTGCAGGACAGTCTCCAATAAATACAGAACACATCTAAATTGATCTTTACTATGTTCCTAACTGAATCTAAGAGAAATTACTGTACCCTAGTTAACTTACTTACAGCAAAGCAAGTGCAGAGATGCTGAGTGGATGTTGTCAGGTCAAAGACAAATACAAAATGCCCTCTCTCTCTCTCACTCCCCCCCCCCCCCCAGAGAGTTCTTAAATTAATATCTCAGATATTGCTGCTGGGATACTTGCAGCATGACATCACTTTTTGTCATCTGACTTCAGTTCCCAGGCTCACAAATAACTCCCACTGATGCAGCATCTAGCATCTCCCTGTGAAAATACATAGCCTTCAGATGTTTGCAGCTCTGAGGAAGCCACTTCACCAGACATTAATCCCGTGCTTAGTCTGAAAAAGTTCAATGGAGATGAATGCTCTACACTGGAAAACAAATAAATATGAGCAGCAGTATATATATAAAGAATGATAATTTGCTCATGATCACATATTCAAATATGCTGTGCCAGCTGTATTCATAAATAACATAATGACCAGATGAAATACATTATTAATAAAGTCCTGTATCTGACACAACTATCCTACAATAACACATACAGCTGAGCTCACAGTAGTAATGAGTAACAATAGTTACTAAATGTGACTGCTTAATATACTAGTCTTAAAAGCAACATAGGATGATGCATTGGGATTAGGCAGTCTACTGGTAAGCAAGAAACTTCAAGAAATGCTGATATGCTTCTAGTGTAATTCACTAAAATATAACTAAACAAAATTCAATGAAAAAATTAAATAATTAATTTCAATAAAAACAACAAAAGTTAATATGTTATGAAAATATGGGGGCAAAAACAGCTAGAGAACTGAAGGCTCTCCAGTTATAGTAGTAATAATTTGAGATGTTGTGAGGGCCTATAAAATGCATTCCCATCTAAGGCAGGGTGGGGTGATGCTGTTCCAACTCCCAAACATACATTTACTACATGCACACTTTAAAAAGTTCAATATTTTTGTGTTATTCCAAGTAGACTTCCTTAGAATCTTTATGGCTTCTGTACCTGATATTCTGCTGTGCTAGCCAGCATGCCAAGTACCCAGAAGGCACTTTAAGTACCACACAACCCTGGGGCAGCCACACTGTACTCTGTATATTCTCTAAAACATGCAGCCTTTAACTGTTTCTTAAAAGGGATTCCATCTCATTGCTTGTCTTACTATCCTGCAAGCAAAAAGTTATAGCATTAAATATGTGCACCCTTCAAAGACATTCCTATATGACAATAACTAGTAGCAGTATTTTGTTGTTTCTTCTTCTCTCTTTTTTTTTTTTTATGTGTGATACATGGATAACCTAGACGTGCAACTACAAGCAGTGAATTTAGTAGCAAAAACATATCAGTTAGCATCACAGTCAGTTTCTATTGCAGACATTTCTGAGCTGAAAATATTGGATACTGGTTAAAAAGCTAATGTATTACAAAATGCCACCTCATATTTTGGTCTGTCTGAAGGGTGATGTTTGGTGTTAAAGGTTTTAGTGTTATACTTGCTAAACTAAGGCTGCAAAAAGATTATTGCTGTAATTTTCTTCTGTAAGCAAAGGCAGTACCAATGAGGTTTACTACAAATTCCTGTATTTTTATGATAAGACTTTTGCATTTGTAGGGGTACACTTGTCACACAGTCAGTGAAAAGCTCTTGGAACCATTTCATCCTCAATGAACAAAGTGTGGTAGCTGTTGAGAAACAGAATTAAAAAAAATACTATTGTTGTTGGTGGGTCTTGATGCAGAGAAAGCATTTGACAGAGAAACCTGGGACTTTATGAGCAGGGTAATGGAGGCGTTTGCATTTCCTGAAAATAATTATAAGGTTGATTAGGGGGATATATCAGGGATTGGAGGTGAAAATTAAAGTGGGTGTCATCCACTCTGATAATTTCTGCTTGAGCACAGGAACCAGGCAGGGGTGTCTTCTTTCCCTTTGGTATTTACATTATATTTTACCATTGGCAAAGAAAATAAGGATCTAATTGGTATGGTAGTTGAGAAAAGCTGGCTCTATGTGCAGATGGTAAGCTGCGGTGGTACAGCAGTAGCGTTGTTGCCTCACAGCAAGAGGTTCTCCTGTTTGATTCATGGCTGGAGTGTCTTCTGTGTGGAGTCTGCATGTCCTACCCATGGTCGAGTGGCTTCCGAAAGACATGCGTGAATGGGCGTGCCTTTGCTGAAGTTTGGGAGTCGGGCTGGCACTCAGCACCATAAAAAATCTACTGCCAATCATTAGCTGACTGGAGTTCCGCTGTAGCAACCCCTAACTGGGAAAATCCGAAAAGACAAACAACAACAACATAATTTTATACCTGACAAAATCAGAAAGAGATGTTACAGTGTTGTGGGACATTTTAAGACAGTTTCAAATCTTTTGGGGATACAAAATTAATGAAACTAAAACAAAGGCAATAGCAATAACTTATGTATCCACATATGAATTGGTTCAGCAATATCCATATATATGGGGACATGATAGAATGAAGTATTTAGAGGTATGGGTTAAAAATGATTGTGGGGTGGCAGCTAAGGATATATGGGAAGAGACTAAACAAAAGATAATATAAAAACTGAGAAAATGGAAGCTTTGTTATATGGATATGGATAGTAAGATACAAGCAGTTAAAATGTTTTTAGTCCCGTTAGTCATATACACAGATCAGGCATATTTTGATCAAGTAGAGAAGAAGTTGTGGATAGCAATTAATAAAGAGCTGAGGGACTTTATCTGGGAGGGGAAGACAGCAGTAGTCAAGTGGGATAAGCTGATTCTTCCATTAGAACAGGGCGGATTGGGATTACCCAGTTTGAAGGGGCATTTTCGAGCTAGACAGTTAACGCTCCTATACATAGCATAAGCAGAAAGCTATAATTCAAAGTGGAAAAGGATGATGATGGAACAGGGTGGAAGCTCAAGAAATAAGGAGAGACTGGAATTTTGGATGCAGGCCTTTAAGGAGAATAACAATAGTCATACAAAATATTATATCTAGAAAGTAGCAAAAAGTATCAAAAGAACTAAGCCAGCAAGGGAATGGAGAAATGATATTCTGCTGATAGGGATGACTGCAATTAGGGTTACAGACAATAGGCAAGAGAGGGCTGAAACTTATTGGAGAAAACTGGCAAAGGAACCAGGGTATACGAAGCAAATAACTAGAGAGAGAAAGATGATAGAATGGGAAGACTCCAAAAATGTATTTGGACTGCAGGTTAGAGATTGCCTTCCTATCAAGGATTGATATCAGAGTATAAGCAAAAAGAAATAAATAGCGGGTCCTAAACAAACTACCAGCACTGGTGGAGCTTTTAGTAGCATCTAGAACAGAAGCTACCATTAAAAAATTAATAATTAGTAGCTTATATAAAATATTGCTTGGTAACAATAAGACTCAATTAGAGGAGGTTAGAAAGTATTGGGAAGAGAGGCTGGATAAGCAATTCGCAAAGAAACAATGGGATGATATATGTACGTCTCTCAAATATGCAACAAAATCTAGAAGATTTAGGATCTTTGCTTGGAAATATTTACATAGATATTTTTATATCCCAAGTAGACTCCAGAGAATTTTTCCTCCGAGAGACAGCAAATGTTGGAGGTGTGACAGGGAATAAAGAGATGATTGGGAGCATATTTTCTGAGAGTGCACTGAGTTGGTGGACTTTAAGGATTTCCTGTGGGATGCACTGTCAGAGATGCTAGGTGGGTTGATTGGTGTGACAAGGAAGATCATTTTTCTGAGCTATGATACAGAATCAGATTTGTCTAGACATGGTAAGGCCTTGCTGTGTCTAATCATGGTGGCTGCCAAAAAAAAAAGCACTTACTAGAAATGGAAATCAAAATCTAAACCAACTATACTAGAAGTAGGGACTACAGTAACAGTGATAAAACAGCTGGAACTGAGTTCTTTAGAAAAGGATATGATAAAACTACATAGGAAAAAATGGGAATTGTGGGAACAGTACATACAGGGGAGGAATGAGGTTTAAAAGAAAGTAAAACTTAAATGAGCTATGTAATGTTTGACTGAAAACAATTGGATTGATTATAAGTGATGTATAACGTTTGCAACTGGAAGTGTGTCATTATGGTTTGTGATGTAAAATGCTTGCACCTAGGATTGTGTCAGTGTGGTTTGTTTTCATTTATATAAATGTATGATTGCCTATGTCATAAGTGAAGGTTTAATAAAGATGTTTCTTGTCTAACAAACAAAAAAGTAGGAATTGAATAATTTATGTAAAGTTTCTTAGGTTATATGATATGTAGCAATATATGTGAAGTATAATGTTTGTAAATGTGAACTTGTTAATATAGTTTGATTACTTTTATATAAACATAAATTTACCTATATTTGAAATGATAATTCAATAAAGGTGTTTAAAAATGGGCAACGTGTGGTAGCTGTTATCAGCCCTTCCACAACTGAACTTTGTTGAATCCAATGCATATCTGTCAAGTAGTTTTGAAAAAGCCAAAATAATGGGAGGGACAAAGACACAAAAATCAAGGACAATTTTAAATACTTCTCTCTAATTCACTTGAAAAAGTTAATATGACAGCAGGTTTTGCATCACCATGCATTGTCTGAGCCATATGAAGCATGGAACTCTAATGTCTGGCATTATTGACTGGCTGTAATCCTCCGTGATTCCAGAAAATCAAAAAATGTTTACGGGAAAAATAGGAAGTAAATTCAAAGACATCCTGCAAAATCAGGGACAGCTTAACCCAGGAATGCATCATAAACTATAGACTAAGTCCAGCTTTGTAAACCAGACCTCTGTTGCACATGTTATAAGTGAAATACTAAACTTTAAGTATGGAATTTATACAATTTTACTCACCCACTTGGAATGGTACCAACAATCTCAATGTTGTATTTGCTGTTTAAGTTCACTTGAGATGATATTACTGTAGAAATGATCAGCTTTCAGAAAAGGAGAGAGACAGAGAAACAAAAAGTCCTTTCTTAGAAACATCACCTTGGTATTACTTCATATTTTCAAAGACACAAAATGAGTAATGAAAATCTTTTGAAATATAGAACAATATGTTACTCATCTGATTCTCAAATCCTAAGTAGAATAATTTTAAGCACTGAAAATAAGACTTGAAGTCATTTGAGTAGTCAGTATAAAAAAAAAGCTACTAGAGTAAATCAGGGCAAAATCCTGCATTTTCACCAAATACCTCTGCAGGTCCAAATCTATTCAATAAAATAGAAAGTACCTGTACAATTCAAAGTAATTTTGCATGGCATACTTTAAAGGGTATGTAATACTGATATCCATATTCAGCCCTAGTTTGTAATGTACAAATTTGTTTGGTGGCAGAAAGAATTTATTTTTGAATCTTCGAATCAGTCTCCAGAGCCATGGACAAGGGTAAGGTAGTCCACACAGCCTATCTAGACCTTGCCAAGGCCTTTGACACTTTCCCCCACTCTGGAATCATAGATAAACTTACTAAGCTGGGCATTAATCCCTACGTCACCCAATGGGTTGCTAACTGGCTTACTGATAGAACCCACACTGTAAAAGTAGCCAACTCCAAATCCAGCTGCAGACAAGTGACAAGTAGAGTACCTCAGGGTTCAGTCCTGGGACCGCTCTTGTTTGGCATCTACTTCTCTGAAGTACAGACCAACACTAAAAGACTCTGGATAACAAAGTTTGCAGATGACTGCAAACTGGGAGCCATTATTGAATCCCCAAATGATGTGGATACTCTACAAAAGGGCCTTACAGAAACAGATGCTTGGTGCCAGAGCCATGGGCTCAAGCTCAATGCCAAGAAATGTATAGTTATCCCCTTTGGGAAAAAACATGTATCCATGAATTACCATATAGGTGGCAGTACACTAAACACCGAAAGTTTGATAAGAGACTTAGGGACACAGGTGGACAGTGGTCTCACCTTCGATAGCCACATTGCCACAACAGTCAGGAAATCCTTCTAGGTGGCACACCTCATCACTAAGGGCTTTTCATCCAGAAAAAAGGAGGTCATTGTCCCACTGTACTCATCCCTCATTAGACCCATTATAGAATACAATGCCCCGTTTGGTATGTACCTCTCAAGACATCTGCAACAACTGGAAAGGCCACAGAAATTCCTCACTAAAAGAATCACAGGCCTAAAGCAGATGCTCTACGCGGACCGCCTTAAAAAACTCCAGCTATAATCTGTCACATATCGTCTACTCAGAGGCGATCTTTGCTTAACATACAAGGCCATGTCAAACCCAGAGCTTTTGGACATGCTACACTTAAAAAAATCCCAATCCCTCAGAGCCACATGCTCCAGGGATCTAAACCTTGTCATCACAATAAACAAAACATGCTGGAGGGATAGGTTCCAGACCCACAGACTCCCCAGACACTGGACTAGATTGCCCATACATGTCAAGCAGAGTGCCTCTTTGGTCCTCTTCAAAAGGAACCTTGACGATTGGATGGGAGAAAGGAAATTCACCCTGGGGATCACGTCAGTCGCCCTGCTAGACAGGGGTCCAGGGAAGTAAATAGTGTGGGAAGAAATAGCCAGGGAATTGTTATGGCTAGGCTTGTATAGGCCCTAGGGCTGAAAGCCTAGTACCAACCTATGAACCTATGAACCTATGATAATTGTTACAATAGCTTTTAGATACTATTCTTTCTTTTTCAGATTAAATGCCCCTTGTTTAATTTTAATTACGCATTATGTAAGGTTGCTTCATCCTAGAGAAAAATATTAAAATTCCCAGTTTTCCTACCTACAGAAATTTTTGATATGAAAACATATGTCAAATGCAGAGGTTTTCAAAAAATATGTTGGCAAGCATCGTATGTTACCTTTTAAGTCACACACAATGGCATAAATATTTTTTCAGATAGTTATTAACAGCAACTTCTGATAACTCAGTGTTTTGGGACTACAATTGCAAGACCATTCTTTTCAGTATGGAATCTTTGTCAAAATGAATGATATTAGTATTTTCCTGGTGTGTAACAGTTCTGTCTTAAATTTCCATAGGTTTATAGATTTATTTATGTATTGATTTATTTATTTGACATTTGTTGACCGGGTTGGTCCAACTGAGGAGATGCCCATTTTCAGTGGAGACCCGGGGAGAAAAGCTCTAGATTTAGTTAAACAGTATGCAATAAGAAAGATCAAACAATATAAAATATAAAAAGACCAAAGAAAAGAAAATATAAAAGAAACATAAACAAATATACAGACATTTATAATGAGTTAGTACAGAGCAAATTATACTATGTCAATATATATAGAGTACATAATTTAATATATAGAGTAAAATAATAGAAGGTGTTAGTGCAGAACATAGAAAGTAGTTTACTAAGTTTTATTTTACCATCAGAGTTAGATAGCTACTAAACATGCATTCCAGAAGACCATTAAGCAATCTAGCTCAAATTCTATATTTCCCCAAAGCACTGCTTGGTTAAATGACTTGCTCACTGTCATGAAGCAGGCAAATTAAGGCTAAGAGAATCATAACAGCAAGTAGCTTGTTACTTATTAACAACTCACAGCCTAAATCCTCTTTGAAAAAATGCCAGACCAAAGCCTTGAAACTAAGTCCATAGATAGTTAATGGGTATACAGTCCAAAAGATGACTGAATAACCTAACCCATTTTCCCAATTGCACCAAAGCACTGTCTACTTAAATGACTTGTTCAAGGTCACATAGTGGGCAAATGAAGGCTGAGGGAATCAAACACTGTACCACAGGATATAGCTTGTTAACTCATAGCAATAACCCTCTGTGTGAACTGCCAGATTAGATCCAACCCATTAGATTGTAGAAATATAAAATGCTCTAGAGAGGAGAGGAATGAAGGTCAGCAGGACTAATACAGAGTATATGTGTGTGAATCAGAGGTAGGATAGAGGAATGGTGAGGATGCAGGGAGTAGAGTTGGTGAAGGTGGATGAGTTTAAATACTTGGGATCAACAGTTCAGCGTAATGGCGAGTATGGAAGAGAGGTGAAGAAGAGAGTACAGGCTTGGTGGAGTGGGTGGAGGAGATTGTTAGGAGTGATTTGTGACAGATGAGTACCAGTAAGAGTGAAAGGGAAGGTCTACAAGAGGGTAGTGAGACCAGGTATGTTATA
Source organism: Protopterus annectens (assembly GCF_019279795.1). Taxonomy (NCBI): domain Eukaryota; kingdom Metazoa; phylum Chordata; order Ceratodontiformes; family Protopteridae; genus Protopterus; species Protopterus annectens. The sequence goes on from NC_056740.1 coordinate 4,143,006, forward strand.
TGGGTTGGAGACAGTGGCATTGACAAAAAGGCAGGAGTCAGAGCTGGATGTGGCAGAGTTAAAAATGTTAAGAGTTGCACTGGGTATGGTGAGGGTAGACAGGATTAGGAATAAGTATATTAGAGGGTCAGCCCAGGTTGGACGGTTTGGAGACAAAGTCAGAGAGGCGAGATTGCAGTGATTTGGACATGTGCTGAGGAGGGATGCTGGGTATATTGGGAAAAGGATGCTAAGGATGAAGCTGTCAGGTAAGAGGAAAAGAGGAAGGCCTAAGATAAGGTTTATGGATGTGGTGAGAGAGGACATGCAGGTGGTTGGTGTGACAGAGCAAGATGCAGAGGACAGGAAGAAATGGAAACAGATGATCCGCTGTCGCGACCCCTAATGGGAACAGCCGAAAGAAAAAGATGAAGATTGTAGAAATATAAAGTGATTCTTTTGTACTCTATGCAGCTGCACCCATGGGAGAGAAGTTAAAATACTGCTGTGTATAACAGTACCACATCCACACCTGATTAGCGAATAATTATTTTAGTGGCCATTATCATGTTTGGACACATGGGTAATTAATAAATCATAGTCAGCGATACTAACCATATCTGTATGAATACTGTGTGCAACTACATCATGCTTTGCGGCATAGTGGTCACATCCTATTTCCTAACTTAGATCCATTTTAAACAGAGCTGAATCCATTTATTAGCATTCAATTAGTTTCTTCAGTATCCTAGATCTCATGTTAAATATGATGAACCTTTCATGGAACCCAACTTGACACTGTTCTACTTTAATATGTCACAAGATCAGGATCCTGCAAGCTGCTTCCATAGGATTACTATCAAGTTGAAATCTGTGCAAACAGAGAGAAGACAGGGTAAAGCCTCCCCCTTTTCCTTTTCAATATCAATATTGAGCTTTGAAGTTAGATCTGAATCATTCCTCGTAGTGCATCTATGTGTGCACACGGTAGCTTACACCGAATTAAAAAAAATCCCTCCTGTCATATGCTAAAAATAAACTTGGATTCACTTAGCACTTCTCAAAGCTCTTTTTCTCCACACTACCTGACCTGCTAGATTAATTTTAGCAGCAACTGGAGACCCCCTACCTTCATATCACTGATTAATGTCCACAGCCCCATTACACACTCCAGGAGAGAGCATAAATGATAGTACCATGTCCTTCCTTCCTTTTTTTATCCTGTCAAGACACTCATATACCTCTCAACTGTACAGGATTTTGCAGAATGTCCAGATTTTTGCCTCATATTTTTGGTGTGTTCCCCCTAAAATCTGTCCCTTTCTGGCAAATAACTGAGGACTGAAGTCATTAAACAATGACAAACATTTGAGTTTAAGACTCCACATCCTTTGAAATATTCATGCTAATGCAAAACCTATTATTCAATCAAAGTTCTAAGTTTGTAAGGGCAATATTTAAAATCTGTCCCTGTTTGTCCCCCCCCCCCAACATTTTAGGCTTTTTCCAGATTTTTTTGCTCTAAGAGGTTGAGAGGAATAATCTTATTCCATTGAGCGGCAGTCCTACCTCCTCATCTTAAGTATCTGGAACTCACTTCCCACTGCCATAACTACCCTCCCTTCCAGCAATCTCTTCAAAAATGCCCTTAAAGCACACCTAAAATCTCACTGGCTATGTCCTTGTCCATACCCCAACTAACTAACTAACTTTCTCCTGTACCACTAATTAGCTGCCAGCTCTACTATTAGCTGTCAACAGGTTATCAGTATTTCATTACTATTTCATATCCTTTAACTAGCAGATAATTGCAGTAATGATGTTTATTCTTTTCTCTATGTGAGAAATTAATACTACTAGGCAAATCTCTTGCACCTTATATTGTTATTATACTCTGACATATGTAATTACCTGTCAGACTGTGTCTTTGCAATAAATATGCTGTTTTTTTCCCCTCTGAAATGCTAGATTATACTCTTATGTGAAATTTTGCTTGTCTGAATATATGGAGCCTTCCTTGTGATATTATACTCTGACATATAGGTAATTTCTCCTATTGAACTGTGTCTTTACTATAATTATACTGTTTCTTTTTTCATCTGATATGCTAGATTGTACTCTTATATTATGTAAATCTCATATGTCTGAATATATGGAGCTTTTTTCCCCGGGCCTCCGCTGAAAATGGGCATATACCCAGTCAGACTTTCCCGGTCAACAAATGTAAAATAAATAAATAAATAAATAAATGTAAGCATCAACGCCCAAGCCGCTAGCTTGGTCTTGCTCTCCACTGATAAAGTAACAAGGGATACAGATCCTGGTCTCCACCAAGGCACGTCCTAATTATATACAGATCTCCACTCTTTTCCTGAGGATAGATGAGCTAACATTGGCCACTCATTTCCACACTCACCCTAGCCTGGCTGCTCTAGAAGCCTCTTTGAATTCTGGTAATTTGGATTGCAGTCAGGATTACAGCTCTTTCTACTCTAGGTAGCTGGGGGCATTTGTATTGTATTAAGGTATATTTTTCATTCAACGTATTATTGAATAGCACCAACTATATCCTAGCTAAACTCAAACAGGTACCCATTTTTTCCCATCAATGTTATTTCAGCAGCATTAAATATATTAATAACATTTAATATTAATAACATTTGGACTGAATGTTCATGAACTAAGTGAGCACCTAGATGACTTATTCACTGCTCTGCTGTATCTCAAATAAAGTGGCAATGGGGAGAGAAACACATTGGTGGCACTTTTATTTGAAAATGCTGATGATGAACCTGGAATCTCTTCTGGTGACACAAACTCATGTGACAGTTCTGATAAAAGGCCTTTCTGCATCTGCTCAGGACAAGACAAAGGAAAGCATCTCAGCAGAATGTGTAAGGGAAAAAACACTGAACTACTGTTATCTGTGGAGAAGTGGAAAAATGGAGAAACTGTGGATAAGTGAGAAATTTGAAACCCGTAAACATGTGAAATACAGTTTTGGTAACCAATAAATGTGTGATATATAATCATGGTTCCTCTGCTTTTTCAATTCTCTGCAGAGTACAGTAGTTCAATGTTTTATTTGTGGGCATCTTACTGGAGTTCTTTCAGTACACCTTGATAACCTTGATAACAAATGAAGTGTCACAGACAAAACAGTCTCTTTGTAACAGTATTTGAAACATGTCTTGAGAAGATAGCTTCTATGTTACTTCAGCACTCTGCCATCTGAAGTTTTCATAGCAAACAATCTTGGCTAACTGTGTTTTCTTAAAATAATAACTTCATTTTTTCTCATGAAAACTTTGACGAATTCCCAGCCTATCTAGTTCTTCACTTTCCTTTCTACAGGATGAAGATCCCTTGTCTTGACTCCTGTTTCTCTTCTGATTTTGATTCTCAGGATTCAGTAACAATGGAGACATAGGGACTTTCTCTGGTAGTCGATGACCCATTAACTACTGAGCAGGAAACTGTCCTACACCTTGTGAAGGAGTGCTTCTATATTTCAGTAATCTCATGTAATGGTCATTGCTACAGCTTTGATTTTCCTCATTAAGACATTTACTGTATGACTTATTCTTTTTACCTGACCACTTGACTGTGCATAATGAGGATTAGAAGTAATATGATCAAATTACATTTTCTCTGAAAAGCTCTGGTATTCACTACTTGTGTACTGTGAACTATTATTTGTTACAATAATACATGGAATACCAATTCACTTATTGCTCTTTGGCTCATAGCGTGTGTTAACTTAACAGCTTTTGGAAACTTTGAATAATAGTCATCAAATATCAGGCAAATGTCATTTTTTGATGCTGAAATAAATCTGTGCCACCTTTTGAACTGCATTAGACACCAATGATTATCTTATGTTATTATTAATGTAAGCATTACACATAACATAGTTCTGAACTGTTGTCTCTGCAGTCAGTTCTGACCAAAATAACATATTTACTCATGACTTTTCTTAAATGTGACATGATTCGGGCCTTCCTTCCATACCTCTATTCTCAGATGATTTGGAACTATCAGCTTATTAGCTTAAAAATCATAGCTTCATAACTTATCTCGTCTGTGAAAGCAAAAAATTAAGCTGAATTTTTTTCTGGATGGCTCTTTTCTGTTTTTTTTTTTTTTTTTTTTTTGCTCTGGCTAACCCTTCCTGGTTATTTTTATTAGCATTTTCATTTTTGGGTCTTTAACATATTTTTGAAACTTTAATGTATTCTTTACTTTGCATAATATAGCGACTCATAGCTCTTCTTTCAGTTCTTGTATGACTGGCTGGGCATATATGCTTTATACATCTGATTTGTTAGTTTTTAACTTACACTTATATCATACCTCGGTAAGTTAGAAATGAAGAAATCAGATGCATAAAGCATACACTTGTATCATACCTCAGTGGTGGCCGTGGTGGTGCAGCAGTTACAGTTGTCACCTCATAGCAAGAGATTCTCCGACTCGATTCTCAGATGGAGCACCCTTCTGTGCAGAGTGTGCATGTCCTCCCTGTGATCAAGTCAGTGTTAAAGACATGCAGGTAGGTGCGTGTGTGTGTGTGTGTGTGTGTGTGTGTGTGTGTGTGTGTGTGTGTGTGTGTGTGTGTGTGTGCGTGTGTGTGTGTGTGTGTGTGTGTGTGTGTGTGTGTGTGTGTGTGTGTGTGTACCTTCTGTGAAGGTTGGCTGTTGGGCTGGCAACTCAACACTGTAAAAACGTCACTACCAATCAATCTGCAGACCAGTGATCCACTGTGGTGACCCCTAATCTGGAAAAGCTGAAATACATTGCTTTTTGCTTTTACTTATATCATACCTTGGTAAGTGCAAAAAAAAAAAAATCAGTTTGGGTGGTGCCTTGTGCAATAACTTCTTGGCTATAAATTTCAGTGGCTTTTGCTCACTCTACTTGGAGCATGCCTTTCCATTTATTTTTGGTATGGTATGTATGTTTCTCCATTAACCTTTTTGTTAACTTTATATCCCTTACTGCCTGAAACTAATGAGCCTTTGCACAATCCATCAGATACAGGACACTGCAGTACCTTCCTGCACGTCTCCAGTATTAGCCAGTATCACAATGATTCTGACTACCCTCCTTCTCCTGACATGGACAAGTTGGTGTTGGCTGCTCATTCACATCCCCTCCTGCCTGGCTACTGCACAGCTTCAAATCAATCTCCAGAATATGGTTCATAGTCATTGCAGTAGTCAGGGCTTCATCCCTCTACACCATAGAGACAGGCTCTGTTTCTCTGATACTACTCATTCATGAACAACAGTATTTTCTTCCTTCTGGCTTGTATATTTAATTCATACAAAGACTTTTTGGCTTTATTGTGGAATTATAGAAGTGCTCCTGTTGTTTTCCATACTTTGGGTATGTCATTTGTTTGTGCACATCTTAGGCATAGTCCGTATTTTTTAAAGTATGTCTTCTTGAAGTCTACAGTCTTCATTTTGATTGTCTGAACTCTGTTGTTAAGTTGACAGTGAACAACGATGTTGGGGATGACTTATTTCCAAATAGCTTTCCACTTCCTGGGCCATGATAATCTTTACATTATTCTCTGAGAATACCAAGTCCAAGACTGTTCTCCGTCTCTTTCTCTCTCTCTCTCTCTCTCTATCTATCTATCTATCTATCTATCTATCTATCTATCTATCTATTGTTAGTAACTCAGAGATATTGCTGCACTTAAAGGAAATGAGGATCTCCTCTTACAGCACCCCCTCCCCAAATGTTTGGTTTGGAGAATCAAAATTTACACTCCTGAGTGTTTTTTCCTTGAAAGTCTATTTTTGGAAGGGACAAGTAAGAGAGTTCACTTAATTTCAAGGAACCTAATAAAAAATAAATATTGTTGACTGGAAACAAATGTCATATTCCTTAAGCAATGTTTTCCAAGGTTATGGTATAAGCTTAACCTTACAATATGCAGAAGACCCTTGTTAACTTTATTCAAAAACAGTTTTGATGCATAGATTAGAATAGAAAATATTAGTAATCAATTATGGCAGTCAACATTCTTGAATGGAAATGGGCCATGAGATTGACATTTGGACCTATCAAGCTATGACCCCTTTCATATTATAGTCATTTGATTTACTGTGCTGCTCTAATAAGTCTAAATTCCTCCAAATTCATCATATGTGTAAAGTCAGCCTCCAGATTATGCAATTGGTCTATGGTTTACCCCAAGCCTTTGGCTAATTAACCTTCTGGAACAGTTTATTTTCAACTTACAAAGTAATGCTACAGATATGAATATGTATCTGATTTATTATAGCTATTTTAAAAGTTACAGTAAGTAAAATTAAAGAAGAAAGATGAACACTCTTATATTTATGTTATTTGTTTGTCTACTGATACTTTTTAATTAGAATGTCTAGATGGAAAGATCCATTTTCACTAAATGGTTTGTACCAGTACTAGATTCATCTTTCTCTTCTGGTCCAATCATCTCCTTCCGGTAGGTTACAGCTCTCTCTTAGTATGGACTTCAGAACTGTATTTCAACGAATGGCACAACTTAATTCAGCCTGTAGTAGAGGGGACACATTATTATCTGTGATACTGATGATGTTTAACTGAATGATGATCTTACTGCTTGAGTTATAGCCGAGGAAAAGAGAAGGGCTGCTAATATCTTTTGGTAAATGATCAAGTCTGTTACAGTTTGGCAACTATGCTGGAATCTAGTGAGTGAGAAGGTAAGCAGAAGAATAAGTGATTCTGACTCATCTGCTGCGCAAAGTGAGAGGATCACATAGAATCCATCATATGTGCCCACGTGTACATCAATGAACATTGCATGAGAGAGTAAATATTTGTCAAAGAATAATGAAAAAGGATCTGATCTATAGTGTTATGACACTTGAAACCCATCCCCAGCTCTCTTACTTAGGAAGACAGCAATGTGATATATTAGGCATATAGGGTCCGAAATGAACAGTGACAGTGCTATATCACATGCTATACTTTTGTAAGACAACTGTGCTGATGCTTTTCATCATAAATAGTGACAAATGGCAAAATATATTTTCCGTGTTTAATTTAATTTAATGATTGTTCAATGGCATCATTCTCATAGAGTGCAGACACCATAGTATACCACCTTGTGACATCCCTGCTCTGGGCCAGTAATTAAGGAGCCTGAATCCTAACCACTGACAATGGTGAGGGGAATTTACTTGGGAAAAAAGTAGATACACACGGTATTTCCACATGCAGCTCTCAGCGCCAAGCACAATTTCCCTTAAGAGCACACAGGGAACATACTCAGTCCAGGAGCTGGGTTTCCCTCTCTCTCTCTCTCTCTCTCTCTCCAGGCCCCCAGTAAGACTCCCCATGGACGCAGCTGTAGAGCTGAGTCCTTGGCTGACTGTTCCAAGCCAAGTCCTCTACCACCCTCTCTTTGAAGCCAGTGTTCTGTATCTCTGCTCCAAGTAGCTGACAAAGACACTCTTTGACACATGGGAAAGGCTGGCACAGATTTACCAGTTATACCCCTTCTGCCCAGACTATAAGGTTGATACTGCCCCCAAAGCACTCCAAAGTCAGCTACTGTAAGGCGCTTTCAAGGGTACCCAATTATACTGAGTAAAATTGATATTAATACAAATGGTAGTGTTTGCCAGTACAGCAATACTTTTAGACATGGCCACAGTGTCACTAAATAAAAATAAGTGCCCTCAAAGGTTAAAATATTCTCTAAAAGACCAGCTACAATGAAAAGTTTAAATATATTTAAAAATAAATAATGAAAGAACATGAAAGTACTAAATATCTATTTACAATAAACACCAGAGTTTCAATCACAGGGAATATTAAAAATAACACAGATGGAAATGTTCACACAGATACAGAAAAACAATACTTAAGTAATATCCCTGTATTTTACTGACTGATCTAAAGAATTACTTTCCCCCAATTCACTTAGTAGAGCAAGGCAAGAGGATGTGGGTGAGTGGTCCTTCTTTGTCAGGTTTCAAAAACAGACTGCCCTGAGACTTCTGTCTCATCTAGTATTAAAACATAATTTCAGTGCTGGATTACAGAATGACATCACACACTAGCCCCTTTACTAGAAACTGAACTAGAATTTAGGACATATGTGTCATAATATACACAGAGCTTTGTTGAGATGTGTTATGGCATCTGGAAGCTATGAAACCATTAAGAAAACTTCCACCCTTGTAGGGTAGCAATTAGTTCACCCCTAAGGACAATACAGTAGGATTCCTAGTCCTGGTTTTCACATACATTCTGTCTCTGGCTGTAATCAGAACCGTAAGATACAATCTTTATGGCCTAATCCAGGTAATTTAATTTCAAACTATTTTTCAGAGTTAGCTGGACTGAAATTAACCTTGTCTCTTCCAGTATCCACTGTTACAACATATTCTTTTCAACAGTTACAATACTGTATGACACACAGGTGTATTTATTTCTGTCCAGCAGGACCCACTGTTGGTACATTTTTAACACAAGCAGCTTTACAAATACATTTTCAACTCAAGTACCTGTACAAATCAGTTTGATATACAAATGACATATAATTCTTTACAAAATTCCAGCTAGCTGTACCGGTGAATATTGCACATCCACTGCCCTACCTCTCCTGGCACAGCTGGCAATACCTCACATCATCACACACATCATGAAAGTAACTACTGTTACATTTCAGATTCAAGTGAGACTGATATTTTACAAACTTTAAATGTGACCATGCACCCATATAAGATGAGATTATACAATGACAATGCTAATTTCAGGTTTCATGAGACAATGGGCTATTTTATATTTCTGCACCAACATTGTTATGAACATGTGATTGATTTTCCAGATATATCCCACACATTTTAGAAGTTAATATTTCAACTTGTAACGTTGTTTACCACATACATGTCACAGCTGCCACATTTTATATTTAAGTTACAGAAAATATTTTACAACCTATAAATTTAAGTTTGCATTCCCTATCCAAATTAACCTATTCAGTAATGGTTGCACAGTTCCACTGCTTGCATTCCCAGTATAAGATGGTAATACTATCAGACTGTGTCATTAATGTGGTCAGACAAAATGTAAGGGGCAAAACCCTGAAACTGTACTCCAAAGTGCTGTTTGATCAAAAGAAAACAGTGGAAGAGATTAAAACCAAAAGGCCTGTACAAATCCTCATGATGAAAAATACACCCTGCTCCTTAATTAATGGAATTAACTATTAGTTTGCTATAGGAGGGGGAGTTTCCATATTTATCAAGGATATCCACACCTCCAGGTTAGTGGCATTGCACGAAGTATCGGAGACCATCCATGTGCAACTAACAGTGGGCAAGACTGCTTTTCAGTTTATAGCATCCTACAGACCACCCTCTCAAAGTCAGGAATCCCATTCGGCTTTCCTGAAAACATTGGAGAACATGATGATCTCTCCGAACACCATTATATTGGGTGACTTCAACTACCCAAACATTGACTGGGAGCACTACTCAAGCCCCAGCACCTTAGCCCAAAGATTCCTGGAAATTATAAACTCAAATGCTATGGAACAACTAGTCACCACTCCCACAAGAGGGGACAACATACTAGACCTGATCATTACCAACATGGGGACTCTATGCTCCACACCAGAAGTATATCCCTCATTGGTAAGATCAGACCATAAATTAATTTCACTGGATGTCCACATCCCGACCCCACCCCAGCCCAGAAAACCACAGTGAAAAACTTCTCAAAAGCGAACTTCTCACTTCTCAAAACCGAAGTGGAATCCTTCAAGGCCCCAGGGCCAGTGGAAACTACGCCCAAACTGCAGAATCCTATATAAATGCATTCTATGGACATCTCCAGGAATGCATGGATCATGCTATCCCAAACAAAACCAAGACCCAATCATCCAAAGGCAGGCGTCCAGTCTGGTGGGCCCCTGCCATAAATAAACTGTACAACAAAGGAGGAAGCTACTACATGATAGAGCAAAATCCCTGATAGGAAGGCATCTCTGATCAGTACTAGCAATAAATTACGATCCCTCATAAAATCCTCCAAGGCCAGCTTCAAGAGAAAAATTGCACAGGACACCAAAGACAATCATAAGGCTTTTTCAGTTATGTTAGAAACCTGGGATGCAACTCCCAGACTTGTTCTGAGTTGATTCTAAATGACAAAAAATACACTGAACCCACAGACATCGCCAATATCCTGGCAGACAGGTTCAGTGCAAACTCCCCCCCCCCAAAAGAGCAAGTATCTATGCCGACAGAGGGCTGCCTCCCAAACATCTCAGATGCTCAGGTGAAGGCTGCCCTCTCCAAAGCAAAAAACACTGCTTCCATGGGACCAGATGGCATCCCAGGTTGCGTCCTACATGAACTACAAGAGGAACTAATCCCTCAAATAAAACAGCTATACAATCTCAGCCTCACTACAGGATATGTGCCCACAGAATGGCGTACAGTAACAGTGGTCCCACTCCACAAAGGTGGAGCCTCTACGGACCCTGGAAACTATTGCTCCATAAGCCTGACTAGCTTAGTCTGCAAGGCTATGGAGAGGATCATCATGGAGCTCATAAACAAAGACATTGGGGACCTACAGACACTAGATCCTACCCAGTTCGGCTTTGTCAAGGGCAGATCCTGCCTTTTGAACCTGGTTGACTTCTTTGAAACAGTCACCAAAGCCATAGATGAAGGGAAGGTAGTCCACACAGCCTATCTGGACCTTGCAAAGGCATTTGACACAATACCCCACTTGGGCATCATAGATAAGCTATCCAGCTTAAATATAACCCCCTATGTCACAAGATGGGTCACAAACTGGCTCAAAGACAGAACCCACAGAGTGAGAGTTGCTGGAGCCATGTCAGACTCGAAACCGGTCACAAGTGGCATCCCACAGGGTTCTGTCCTGGGACCACTCTTGTTCGGTATATACTTTTCCGAGGTACAGGCAAACGTGGGAGGACTATGGCTCACCAAGTTCGCAGACGACTGCAAACTGGGCGCCATAATCAACTCTCCAGCTGACACAAACATCCTTCAAAAAGGTCTCACAGAGACAGATAACTGGTGCCAGACCCATGGTTTAAAGCTAAATGCCAAAAAATGTATAGTCATACCCTTTGGCAAAAACAATGTGCCCACAAATTACCACATAGGTGGAAACCCATTAAGTACAGAGAAAATTATTAGGGACCTGGGGACCCAAGTTGATAGCAATCTCTCCTTTGAAAACCACATTGCCAAAGTGGTTAGAAAGACCTTCTACATAGCCCACCTCATCATGAAGGGTTTCACATCTAGAACAAGAGAGGTAATCGTGCCCCTTTATTCATCCCTCATCAGGCCCATCATAGAATACAATGCCCCTTTTGGGATGTACCTTACCCGACACCTGCAGCAATTAGAAAGACCCCAAACGTATCTCACCAAGAGGATCAAGGGTCTCAAACAGATGCCATATGCTGCTCGGTTAAAAAAACTCCAGCTCTACTCAGTTGCATACCGCCTACTTGGAGGTGATCTATGCCTGACATACAAAGCTATGTCAAATCCAGAATTAATGGACATGCTCCACCTCAGTAAATCTAAATCCCTTAGAGCCACACGCTCGAGGGACTTGAACCTCAGCACAGAAATAAATAGAACTTGCTGGAGGGACAGGTTCATAACCCAGTGGCTCCCTTCGCTCTGGAATAGAATTCCAGTTCATGTGAGGCAGAGCACCTCACTGAATCTCTTCAAGAAGAATCTCGATAAGTGGATGGGGGATCGTAGGTTTGTCCCAGGGATTACTCCCGTGTCACTATTCGACAGAGGCACAGTAAACTAAACCTTAAAAAGGGCACAGTATACTCAAATCAAGGGGTGGCGTAAGCCATACAGAATCGGGCTAGGCTTATAATTGCCCCAGGGCAGATAGCCTAGTATGAACCTATGAACCTATGATGCTGAGACATAAATACATCTTTTCAGTTGTGGCTGTCTCTGTTTTATGTCTGATTCACAGAACTGTTTTCATCAGTCTTTCATGTATTGAGAATGGACAGTTTTCTTTTACCAAAATATTTTGATCAGCAGGCCAACAGCCATTTAAACGTGCACAAACATGTTTACACATCTATAGCTTTTAGTATTTTCTTGAGATTCATAGCACAGCTATATCTTTCTTCAGTGTCATCCATTTCTTTTACCTGAAAATAGGCCATAGGTGTAGTAGGACAAGCCAGGTCAACTCACATATGTACATACATGCATTTATGTATATATAAATAAATGAATAAATGCCTTCAGGTCCCCAGAACTGCAATTGCATTTCTGATCTTAACCAATTCTCCTTTTTTTCTTGTACAACTCATAACTGTTTTACTTCATTTTCCTGTTCATTTTTTACTACTAATACTGGAGTCTGCAGAAAGGGATGTTATACTCCCGAGTGTGCCATCTTTCTGATGAGACATTACATTGAGGTCTCAGCTGCCTGAATTGGTGGTAGCACAGATGGATGTAAAAGGTCATATGACATTTGTCAAAAAGAATAGAGGAATCTTATATTTTATTAAAAACTTATGTGCAAATAAACTTAACAATACTGATGAAACCAAACATCTTTGATGATAAGACAAATGTCAATAATGTATAATGAAAACAATTGTACACTATTAATAATGTAAGCATGGTTTCCTATTTAAATATTGGCACTCAAAATGCTGAGTGCCAACAAGCCACAGAAAAGAACAAAAACCAAGGAAAAGAGCAAATCTCGAAGACTGCTCTTCTTCTTTAAACTTTTTTTGCAGGAGAGCAAGCCCCCCCACCCCACAACCAATGAAGTTATATATACCAACTCTGAGATCACCATCTCTTAGAGAAAAGGGAATATTCCGAGTAATGGCCATCTTGGACTCAGAATATGGAAGTCTGGTTTTTGGTCATTCCTTCACTCTAGTGGGCCAAGTACTTCAAATGGCAACCTGTATGTATATATACATTTACATATATATGTGTGTGTCTTTCTGACTTTTCACCCTCTCCCTTTTTGTGAAAGTCATAATCCAATATGTTTAAAAGATTTATGATTATCTGGTATATTAAACAGAATAATGATTATCTAATTTATTAAACAGAATATCAGTACATCTTCTTCTTCTTATCTGCCATAAGCAACACATCGTTTTCCTATCAATTGCTTGAACATCCCTATTTAATTTACATTCACAGTATTCATAAATAATCATATCGATAATAACAGTTTCAAGTTTCTTATGAAAATGTTCTGGAAATACCATGTAAAAACATTTTCAATTATTTTACAAGCAGAAAAAAAATGTTTCTTCACAATTACGCCCATCAACTGAAGAATGCATTTTATGGATTTATTTTTATTTTGTAGATCATTTACTTGCAATTTTTGAAATGAAGACATCCATATAAAGTCCTCTAATGTTTTTCTTTTTTGAATTTATTTCTAAAATTGTAGAGCTCTTTCTGTTTAACACCTACCCAAGCATTTATAAAATAAAACTGTTTTATAATATTGCCATAACAAAGTTTTCTTTTTGACCCTGTATTTTTATATTCAGTTTCTAAAACTTTATTCTGTTTTGCACTCATACCAAAACATATCTCTAGCAACTGTAATTTCCTTCCTTTGTTTTGAAAAAAAAAATTCCCAGCCATCTCCATAATTTTCCATCATGAGTCACTTCTTATTCCTTTATCATTTGAAATTATATTTAGATAAAACAAAAGCAATGCAGTCAAGTCACCTACAGAATGTAATAGTTACACTCCTCCAAATTTTAATTCACTGAACAAAACACCCCTTGCCAGATTCAGAAAGGTAACATGACATGCACATGGCTGTGTACATGTCATGGTACCTTTCTGGTATAGGGTTGCCACCTTTTGTTGTGGCTAAAACCAGAGTAAGGCCACACCCCTTGCATCACCAGTAACCTCGTCCATCTCTGCCCTTTGTCCCGCCCACATCCCACCAATTTTATGACATCACTATGACATCACCTGGTGGGGAACGCCTTCCATTCCTGATGCCTGCTTTCGGCTGATTTACTCTGCTTTCAATAAAAAAGCAAAACAAAGCAAATCATCGCATTTTCAAACTCTGATAGTCTGTTTCCCTTTTTGAAACAGAATACTGGAATTTGTACAGTGTTTTCCAGACTACCAGAGAGTCAGTTTGATTTCCAGATACTCCAGAAAAAAAATGGAGGGGTGGTGACCCTGTTCCGGTATTCAGTAAGCACTGGGTTCTGGCATTTAGGTCACAAGACATTTCCTTGCAAGCTACAATGCTGAAACCAGAAGCCTGCAGCACTGCTTCTCCATAGAGTGGTACAGACAGACAAACGCACAATCACTATGGTGTTAAACACCAACAACACACCCAGTACATCACAACGATCCCTAAGAACAGCTGCCTGGCTGAATTCTACCAACAGAGACAGCCTCGTTAGAAGAGTTATCATTGCAATGTAAACAAGCACAAGGAAACTGAACATAATGTAAAAGTCTAGATTTATAAGTGCAAAAGTTACACTTGCCCGTATTTTGCATCTTTGTCTATGAATTATTTTATAATAAAATCAAATACTTATAGGCAAAATGAAGCACAGCGCGCATATAAAACCAAATCCTACTTTATTTAGGTTAGCGCTTTTACCACATCAATGTGGCTTCTTCAGACCTTAATAACACACATCAATAAAATGTACACTTATAAAACACTTTAAGTTAAAGCATACAATCATATGCATTATCCCCCCCATTCATTAGTGACATCATTATCCAAACTTTTTAAAGGTATAATACACAGTATAGAACATACAGCAAATAAGCACTCCTTTATATAGTTAATGCAAACTCACTTGTGCACAAATCATCTGGGTAAGCCTCTAGCTTTAAGTACAGGTTTAATGGAGACCACTTCATTAAGTCCAGCTCCCTTGTCAGTCCTGAGTTTTAAAATCCATCTTAGTTCAGCCTCTTCAGTTTTATTTTCAATATTCCCCATTCTGGCCATTTCATGTATAACTTCAATTACTCTAAATTTAAAATCATGATCGAGTCTAGTATTTAAGACATACTTAGCTATAGCATTATTTCTATTTCCATTCTTAACACTATACAAGTGTTCTCTTATACGTTCCTTAAGGGTATGATTTATCTTCCCTATGTAGAACCTTGAGCAATGTCCGATGAAAATTTAGCAGTGAATTTAAGGATGTCAGACGTAGTATGAAACTCCACAAAATTATTTAACTGTTGCTCAGTCCCTTCCCAAATCAAAAACACGTCGTCCACAAAATGACATTAAAATTTAACATGTTTATTGAAGGTATCAGTGCAAAACACTCTTTCAATTTCCCATTGTGCCACAACTGAGTTTGCATAACTATTAGCGCAGCTAATACTACGTCTGACTTCCTTAAATTCACTAGTAAATTTTCATCGGACATGATTGAGTTTTTAGATGTCAAGGTTATTAGGGAACAAAAGCTATCTTTTACCACCAGTCTCTACAGGAAAGAATGTTATAGAAACCACATTGTACATAGAGACATTATGCATCCTAGGAGGATATTTAAAAATGTGCTTAAAGGACAAGGTATGCAGATGTCAAGATTACAACATAAGGATGAGGGATTCCAGGAAGTAATAAAACAACTGGAGAATAGTTTTGGGGCTAGGGGATACAAATATAATGAAACAAAGGGAATATTGAATGAAGTGAGAGATATGAGAGAAGGAAGGGTGAAACCATATTTTAAGGAAGCATGTATAGAGGAAACAGAAATGACTAAGCTTAAGGAAGAAGGCTATGGACATGTTAAGTATACAATGTATTATACTAGCAATGTTAACAGTATTAATCAGGTTATTGAGAAAAAATGGCCCATTCTTCTAACAGATGAGAAGATTGCCAAATTAGTGGGTATGGACCCAAGTTACTGTTATAAGAATTGTCAATCTATGAAAAAGTTACTTTGGTATCCTGGTAGGGTTACAGCTTTGAATAAGGCACATGAAGGAACATACCCATGTGGTAAATGTAGCTATTGTGACTGTATAGACCCAGAATCTGTAGATTTTTTGCATCCGGATACTGGGAGACTATATAAGTTTAATGTTAGAGCCAACTGCAATGCTAAACACATAGTTTATATGGCGAGATGTGTATGTTGCTCAAGGTTCTACATAGGGAAGACAGATCGTACCCTTAAGAAACGTATAGGAGAACACTTGTATAGTGTTAAGAATGGAAATAGAAATAATGCTATAGCTAAGTATGTCTTTAATACTAGACTCGATCATGATTTTAAATTTAGAGCAATTGAAGTTATACATGAAACGGCCAGAATGGGAAATATTGAAAATAAAACTGAAGAGGCTGAATTAAGATGGACAATATAAAAATACCAAATTTTAAAATAAAATGTGAAAAAGTAAATAATAATCATTTCAACTTAACTGTTCTCAATTTTAAAGCTGGTACAATAGAGGTATGATCATTGAGTCCTGGGAAGACACAGCCATTGAGGTGTAATTCGCAGAACATGCCTAAACAAGGCATTGGTGTCTTTTCTTTGATTAATATCGTACATATGCTGGTATATCAAGTTTTACCCACATAAAACGCCCAACAGGCATTACAATAATAATGTATTTTTTATGAATATTTAAATGCAAATTTCTATAGCATTTTAAATTACTTGTGTCATTGTTTGATTGACTTTGTTTTAACCAATGAATGTGCTTGTTTGACTGTTTAAATCGAGAGGAAGCATATTTTGTTGATTATGATGAAGTTTCCTGTTTAGAAGTCGAAAGCACTAAATCTTGCTTTGGTATTGGAATAAAGAGTGGATTACTATCATGGTGTTTCATTTGATTTGGAGGGACAGCCTTTATTGGTACCTGCAACTGAAAGATTTTTGGGTTACTAGTTTGTGTTTTCCCTTTGGTTGTCCATTTGTTATTAGTTTATTTATCATGGACACACAAGGTATCCGAGGAGTCCCCCAGTCTAACAGCACCAACAGGACCTTTATGGGTGAATTAATCAAGCTCATACAAACTTTTTCACTATCTGATGATGCTTTTTCTGAATTACAGGCTTCTATTCTGTGTGGGCAAGGAAACCATAGTAACCAGGAAGTGACATCACAGCCCAGAGACAGTCGGCGTGCTTACCAGTGTCACTGACACGGGAATACGGTCGTTTTGGAACAAGGAGACACTGCTGAATCAGGCAGTGTTAACCGCAATGGATTTACCAATGAACTTGTTCATTTAGTGCATTATCAGGTCATTGATATAAATGCTTGGTTTTACAAGAGTTTTGTTTGTGTGCAGACTAACGCTGGTAGGTCTACCCACAAGAATTTAGCTTACAAAAGTAAATGTAATGATTTAAAGACCATAATGCTAAAATATAGGAATTTATTATTAGACAATTGTTTTTTTAATGAATGTATTCAATGGAACTATGTTCCAAAGGGGCTTAGACTGGTTAAGTTCCCTAACAATGTTGAGCCTGGCTATGGAATTTTTTAAGGAGGTTGAGTATTTTGAATGGTTGTGGTCTTGCTCTTTTAAAGGCTATGGTAAATAACAACGAGAAAAATATTGTAAAATTGAAAGATGATATTGATATTTTAATTCAAGAAATACATGACAATGTGTTGTTTTCCATTAATGAACACAAACATGAATATTTGTTGATTTTTCAAGATGTGGATAACGTGACTAATAAGAACTATAAAAGGAAATTAACCACGTTAGATAGGGATCACAGGGATTATTCTAATGGAACATCATACCCTATTAGTGTTAAACACAAGAGACTTTCGTTAACCGCTCTTCAGGTGGAGGTTACAGGTATAGTAACAGTTATCAGAGGGACCCTGCACCCCACGGGAACATTGACAACAGTTACAGAGAGTCAAAAACACCTGGGAGGGGGGTGTTAAACATGAAAAAGCCCATTTGGGGGAGGAGGGTCCCAGGAGATTGGAGAGGATAAGGAACCTGCAAACACACCCCTCATATGCAGAGGCAGCCAGTGGTTACACACACAGATACCAGAGGAAACAATGTTACCCACCCAAGTAAGGAGTTACACACAAAATACAGCCCTCACATATAGGACTATTTTGAACAAGGGCAAATATTGCACAATGCCCCCAATGTTTCTGTTACCAGCACTACACTGTCTGGAAACAACATAATGGTTAGTAATAAAGTGGTATATTCCCAAAACAACTGTCACATCTACAATTATACAGACACAGTTATTAATGGTGACTTTTTCACCCTTTTTAAAAAAAGATTTTATGTTTGTTCTCGCAAACAAAGGTGATTTATCAAAAGTAATCCTTGATATTAAATTGTTTACTCAGAAATTAAACTTGGAAAATATGTTTCAGGATCAACTATTGGTAAACCAATCACATGGTTTGACAAAGAGAAATATTTTAACCTCCTCTCCACCAGGAACTCAGTAATGTTGAGACCCTGGTTATTAGGGAGTTGAGATAGCAAGAGGGTAAGAATAAAAGGTTTGCCAATAACCTTACAACACAGGACAGACAAGTACTTACTACAATAACACAAAATAGTTCATTGTGGGTAATGAAACCTGATAAAGGAGAGGGAGTGGTGTTGATGGAAAACATGATGTACTTGGTTAAAATGATTGAAATATTGAATTTAAATTCTAGATATTCTATTGTTTCAAAGAACGAGCTCAACACAGCCTACAGAAAGACTGATTTTTTTTCATTGAGGACAACTTGTTGCAAGGTTTAATTGATGAAAAGTTCTTTAGAGGGCCAAAACCATACGTTCCTGGGGTCTTTGGTATTCCGAAGGTCCACAAGGACATATTAAATCCACCAATAAAGCCCATTGTTATATCTGAAGGGTCTAAAACCCAACCATTGGCTGTTTTTGTATATAAAAAACTAAACCCATCTATAAATTGTACCCGCACATTCTAGTTGATTCCTGGGACTTTTTGAATAAAATAGGTCAGTTGGACTATGATGAAAATGTTTTTTTTCTGACAATTGATGTCAAGGATTTATTTTCAGTTATACCTCACGGTACCAGTTTGGAGTGGTTTGAGTACATGTTGATGGAATTTGATTTTTTTATCAGGTGACGACTTCAGGTTAGTACTTGAGTATATGGAGTTAGTTCTCAAAAACAATTTTTTTGTATTTTCTGGGGGGATACTATCACCAGTTATACAGTGTTGCTATTGGCTCTTCTTATGCCCCTATATTTGCGAACATTATGTTATAGTGGGAGAAACATTTTGTTTTTGAATCCATTTTCAAGGAACACATTTATAGATATTTTCATTTTTTTAGATGATATTTTTATCATCTGGAAAGGTCCTCATGAATTGATTTCCCAGTTTATAGAGTTCTTAAAGCAGACCACAGAATTTCTGGCCTTTACTTGTACCCCTGGTACTGATGAAGTTAATTATTTGAATGTTTGTATTAGGAAGGACCACCTAAACCAGAGATATACATCACAGGTGTATTGGAAAAAATGTTTTTCCAATTCCTATTTACACTATGATAGTAATCACCCCTTTTTCAAAAAAGAAACATAGTAAAGAGCCAGATGGTCAGGATAGCATGTATGATATCAGAAAAGGAAGAATTAATTAAGGAACTGGACTACGTTCAAACCTTGTTTTTACAAAGAGGCTACCCAGAGGACTTTATAAAACCTATTAAAGTTGATATTCTCAATTGATGGGGAACAAAGTACTTGCCACGTCTTAGACATGGTTTGGATGGTGGATTGATTAATGCTACAGATGGGAATCCTGCAAGCCCTTTACATTTTGATTCTCATGTAGCACACTTAGTTATTACTTTTAATTGGGATACAAGTTGGGTAAAGAAGGCCATTAATAGTGCTTGGGACATGTTTAAAAGAATGCCAAACAGACTTGGGGTGTTTAACAACCAGTTGCAATATACCTATAGGAGAGATTATAATCTTAAAGATATTTTGAAAAGAAGAAGCCACACAAGGATGGTGATATGGTGGGAAAAAGAGGAATCCACAGGTGTGGAAGGTGTCACCAATGTACCTTTTTAGCTAATATAGATATGGCACACCTGCCCAGTCAGGCTTTGACATTAAGGACTTTGGGTTACTACACCTGTTTTACCAAAGGAGTGGTTTACCTCGCTTATTGTAATGCCTGTTGGGCATTTTATGTTGGCAAAACCAAGAAGAACTTAAGGTATAGGATATACCAGCATATCTATGATATTAGTCAAAGAAAAGACACCAATGCCTTGTTTAGACATGTTCTCCAATGTGCTAGAGCTAATTTCAAAGTTTGGGTTTTAGAGTGTGTTAAACATGATGACAGGGGAGGTGACTGGGAAGCCAGGCTTGAATTTAGGGAATTGATGTGGCAATTACGCCTTGATGGCTGTGTCTTCCTAGGACTCAATGATCATACCTCTATTGTACCAGCTTTAAAATTGAGAGTGGTTAAGCTGAAATGATTATTATTTACTTTTCCACATTTTATTTTAAAATTTGGTATTTTTATATTAATGTATTTTTATGAATATTTAAATGCAACTTTGTATAGCTTTTATATTACTTGTGTCATTGTTTGATTGACTTAGTTTTTAACCAATGAATGCACTTGTTTGACTATTTAAATGGAGAGGAAACACATTTTGTTGATTCTGATGAAGTTTCCTGTTTAGGAGACGAAAGCGCTAAATGTTGCTTTGGTACTGGAATAAAGAGTGGATTAATATCATGGTGCTTTATCTTTTTTTATTTTCCATTATGTGTTGTCAAAATATCTCAGTGTCATCTATGTGTACCACATCACTAAATGCTACACAACACAGTGCCATAGGCCAGCCTCAGTGGATCAGCCTGCCCCGAATTCACTGGCTCCAGCACCAATGCTCAGCATGAGTGGGAACCAACTTGGCAGCACTGTCTCTGCTGTCCCTGCACTACCTACCCCTCAAGTAGTACTGCCCTGGAAGCTGGTGCAGTGGTACCCTCCAGAAGCAGTGGTGGAGGTGATGATTTTATCACCCACATGGAGATGCCAGGGTTGGTGCATAGGGTCATGCACTGTACTGCTGGTGTATGCCTACTGCCTACACCAGATGGAGAGGCTGCTCTCCCTCATGGGCCATAGGAGGAGAAAATGTCAAGTACTCCAGCTGCCAGTGGAGTGAGGGAACAGTGATGACAGTCCAGTGGGTGAGGACTGAATTCTCACTATCTCCAAGCTTGATGGGAATGAGCCTGTGTTGTTCCCTCCCTCACCCCAGTCATGATATCCCCCAGCCTTTTGTGTCCCTCACCATCCCTGTCTCTTGTCTTGTTTGTTTACATTTGCTTCCTCACCTATCCAACTTGCCTGACCCATACATAACTATGTCCCTTAGCCAGCAGTCCTCTCTTACTGAATTATCGTTCAGTACATAGCTCTCAATTTTGCATATGTGTCTTCTTAACACACTTGATTCAGCCCTATTGGCTATACAATATCATTACATTTTTTTCACCCCTCTCCCTGGAGGTGACATTCCAATCTCAGCTATTCTGCACATGTGCTCACTTTTTACTATTGAAGACATGGCTAGCTATGGTTCTTTCCTCTCTCTCTCCTGCAGATTCCTGTATTGTTTTCCCTTTGTTTTTCTCCCTGCTTGCTTTCCATTTCACAATTTTCTTATCTACCCCATTTTAACACCTACAATCTGGTCAAAAAAATAGAATCACACACAACACACATAAGTAGCAGAAAACGCAATGGATCCCTTGACATTTTGGCTTCTCTGCACAGAGTTTGCCATCGTGCAGCAATGTAATGCCAAGTAACAGTGAGCAGTGATACAATGCTGCAGTTACCTCCAAGCAATGCTGCTTAACCCCATTGTGCTATGCCAACACACAGCAACACATGTACTATAAACAAGTAATGTCATTGCATTATCACTGTTTATTTATAAGTCTTAGATTCAATCCCAGTGCCTGAGACACTCCAAGTCAGACTTGAGCTGTGGTGTTTGTGTTAAATACAGCGTTCTGTAGTCTGTGTACATAGATAGGGATTCTATTCTCACTGCAGTCAACTAGGGTATGTGTGTATGTTCGTGTGTGTGAGTGTGTGTGTGCATTTGCTTAACATTACAAAGAGCCTTTTACACCAGCATGTCGGACACTGTTATTGCAATATTCTCCTCACCAGACACTGCTGATGTCATCAGCTATATCTAATTTGTGGAGGTGCACTATTCCTACTGGGGCAGGGTCAGAGACTAGCCTGAAGGCCAGGCAGAAGTCACCTCATCCTATGCGATACAGATTACAGTGACATGGATTTCAGTCTATCCACATACACCATGGCATGGCTTGTATGCACTGTGTTTTCTTGGTGAGTAACTCATGTGGTCTTTCCAGCTGCTGCATGTGGTTGGTGAGGTACTTGCAAAAGAGAGCATTATACTCTATATTAGTGTTCTAATGAGGTTCGAGTACAGTGCTGTAATATACTCCTGAGATCGGAATACGATGGTGTAACTTATGATGTGCACAACATAGAGTTTCAATATCAGTGTGGACACTCAGTGGTCGAAGTTCAGATTGCTGTGTATGTGTGTTCCCAGTGCTTGCATCACTGAGTTTTAGCATAGCAGGACTGTTGTCAATGCTGTAATTAGCAGGGAATTCCGCTTCACAGAAAGTCAAAATAAAGACACATTTTTGCATTTATTTGTAGACCATGTGGATTTGTCACCAGTCATTTGTCTATGTTAGCCCCTCTGGTAGTATCATCATTGATGGACTCAATAATTGCACCCGGTATGCAAGAATCAGCAAACATGATAAACCAAAGGCTGTATACTGTAGCCTGAACTTTTGAGAAATAGATTCCAAACAATAAAGGGCAAAGCACAGATCCCTGATGTACACACAATAGTGACAGCTCTAATGGTACAGGTTGATTCACTAACTTTCACAGTATGTGTTCTGTCAGTGAGCCAATTGGTTACCCATCTAGTGACATAAGGTTTAATCCCCAGCTGGTAGAGATTCTCAATGATACCTATGTGGGGGATTGTGTTCAAACCTTAAGCCAGTTGAAGCTAGCCAGTATGCACTCTCTCACCTTCATCCAGACCTATCACACAGAATCAATGAGCTGTGACAACATCACAGATGACCTATCACATGACTCGTCACATACACATTCCTGACACAGTTGAATACACACTTCAACACACCCTCCACACAGACTATACTCCTGTAGAAGGGTGTATATCAACATGCATCCATCTGAGTTGGGGGGGACAGCACCCAATGCATGCATGTATAGACACATCCTGACTCTACTCATCTGTGAGATAGACCACCATGTCTTCATGGACCTTTTCTAAATGGACACTATTGATATTCCAGCTATGTGCAACAGACCTGTGTGAGTTGTTAATGCTACATCATGTCTGTTACATGTGTTAAATGTCCTCAAAGAGATCATCAAGGGAATGCATGATGACAACACTATCATCCTTTTCAACTTGACAAGCCCAAGGCATTTCACACAAATCCACACTTAGGTAATTACTCAGCACTGTCAGATGTGGCCATATACACCTACATCACCAAGTGGGTAGACCACTGTATCACATACATGGCATCCAAATATGTTGACGTGTGAAGTGACCTATATCTCAGGCACAGTGATTAGGTCTGTACATCAGGGCTGTCTGCTATGCTCTCTCCTGTCCATTATTTGACAGACATCACAGATGATATACACATCCTGTGTCCAAACAGCTGTCTGAAGGACTGCAGATTGTGAGCAATCATTGACTCCAGCTGTGATATTAGCATAATACAACACACACACCAAAGATTGCTGCCACAGCCATGACAACACGTGCAATGACAACAGGAAAACATTGAGGGATTTGTTACATCAGGAAAACAAACACCCAACCCAAGTATAATGTAGCCATCACACCCTATAATCAGACTAATAGGTATATGACCTGTGTCCAGGGGTAGATGGTAAGTGGAACATCCACCAGCATGCAGTCACAGTGCTGACTGCTGCCTTGTATGTAACACAACTACTGAGTATGTGAAGGACATTCACATCAGAGGCCATAATACCTCCATAGTTCACAGTCTTCATCACACCAATAACTGAGTACAATGCACCCTTGTTCATGTACCTCCCTACAAATCTTCCAGTGATGTGTAATTGATGTGTACCACCTTTGTCACAGTAAGCTGTCACACATCTTACTGGCCATATCTAGGTATTTTTTTGTGGCGTAAATGTTACTGTGTGATGGCGTGGAACCCCCATCAAGTTGTTACACCAAATGTATGTCTGCTACCTGTTCCAGTGAGGCACACAGTACATACATAGCTGTTTGACAACATTAATGGCATGGGTAATATTTGTGACAGTGTGGATTGTGCTCTATATATATATATATATATATATATATATATATATATATATATATATATATGCTATGCACAGCAATCAACTAGACTGTATTGATCATAATGTTGCATACAGATGTAGCAGTGTCCATCATAACACCTCAAGCAGATGTTACAGTGCTAGGACAGTGTATGTGATTACCCTCATAGAGTGGACATGTCACAATAGTTGTACAAGTGTGTTTGTATAGAATCATCTCTGATCACTCTAAATCACATATGTTATGTCAGAGACATGGGATTATGGGTGGTATTATTCTGATATTGTCCATGATTGTTTTTGCTTCTTTTAATGTTGTCCCTGATAGATGTCCTCTGTATTGTTCATGTAACGATGCTTATCTCACACAGACATCTTCCCCATTGTTATGCCACCTTGTGTGACAGTTACATAATAAACATTTTCACTGTGCAGTCCCTACTGTACCATATTAATAAGTGATTGGAGTTGCTGCTACAGCTGTCTTCCATTGACATGCCCTTGTCTGCTGTGCATTAGGTTGTTTAATCTGTCCTCTTTCCCTGTGTTCATTCATGCAATTCATCTGTGTACCCCTGTTCAACACACACACTTCCCCTGAGTGTTTATTTTACATGGCAGTCCATGTCCCTTACAGATATTTTACACAGCTTCAGTACAGAATGCCAGGAATGGGATTTCACAATACTCTGCACTGTGTACCCTGTCCTCTGCTGTGTTTGGACCATATACTTAACTATCATACCTCCCAACTATCCATGCCTTATATATCTTTTGGTGGGTTCCTTATCAAGTTTGTGTTTTACTTCCATATCACTAGGATGATCTCAGGACTGATGTGACTCAATAATCACATACATTTGAGTTTCAGGCTTCAAATAATTTAGAAAATGTATCTTCACACAAACCTCTTCTTGTTCTAGCACTTTTCTAAAAATCAAATATGTCAAATTTGTTCATATTTCTGGGTCACTGTCTCCCCATTATGTTGGCCTTTGTCCAGAAATCTTGCATTAAGAGATTGAGAGCTATGAAAACTATTATCTGTTAAGCCCTGGTGATCATTGTGGCATTCTATGCAAAACTGTGGCCCTTCAGTGATCTGAATTAAACAGGATTGCTATGCATGTTTGCTTACATGGTTTCCATGAAACCCCGCTTATTTACATTTAAATGCAGTGCATGGCATGAATATGCAATGAGCGCTGCTACTCACCACACATCACCATGCACACATGTAAAGTCCTTGTAGGCTTTGTGCAAAGCCTTCATGGAGTTTACTGAATCCCAGGGCAAGTCTATAAGATCAAAACATTAAGTAGCCATCTCCAAGTACTGACAATATAAATCATAAAATATAAGCTATTCGTATGAATTTTCAGCACAGAGCAGTGCATACCTTGCACTGAACAACTGAAAATGTTCTGCCCATTGAAGTATCACACTATCATGAGTCTCAGAATTCCATTTTGTTTCCATAACATATTTAATAGTACTTTTTACTGGTATACTGTTGCATAATATTACTTCTTTATTATGTTCACCTTCAGAATCTACTTACAAAGTACCTAGAACCAGATGTTAATAGTCCAGAGTATTCCTTTACTGACTAAATGGCTAGAATATAATATTTGGACAGGGACTCAGAAAGAAATGGTTACAATTGTGCTGACATGTATGAGCTGTACAAGCTAGAAAAATAATGCAACATGTCAAGACACAGCAGGTATGGCTACAATACAGCAGAGCTTTCATTACATTTTATTTGTTTAGTAATTTTGTTTGCTTGCTTATTTTTGTTTCCACAGTAGACCTTTTTAGCCAAGGCCTTTGATATAAGAGCAGGGATAAATATTTCAAAACAGCCATTCTTCCAGCATGTTTCTGAGAGGAAAGCATAGAGTACATGGAGGAAATCCTCACAGACACAGGGAGAATATGTAGACATGAAGGTTAGGACTGGTTACCATAGTTATGGCACAAATATTATACAGTGAGTAACAGTACTGCTCAGCCCTAACTGTGCATATATGACATAAACTGTCATGGTGTGACGGATCCACACAGTCTACCAGTTTTTTGTTATGCCTCGAGCCACATATCACTGTGTATGATTATTGCTAGATCTAACATGCTGCTACCTCACTATATGCTGCTAATATTGTAACAATACAATATGCTTAAGAGCAGGCCTTGCTCACTAATTACTGGTATTACTGAATTTTTCTTGACCTGTAAGTTGTTTGTCAGCTTAAAAGATGTTTACCAAAATATGGGGGATTTCAATGAGGAACTATATCACAAGTTTGTGAGCTAACTGTTCTTTAGAAAAGGAAAGTAAGGCATAAAACCAGGCATTACGAGGCTTGTTTACAAATTAGGAAATGATCTGTAGTTTTCTAAAATATTCCATCAACACATAATGAACTTGTGATCAATATGTCATTAGTTGAACCTATTGACCCTGTTGTTTGTTCAAAACTACAAGAAGCTCAAAGGCTAGAACAGAAATCATCATCATCCGGATTTGATCACAGCACTAGCCTAAACTGAGCATAAGAGCCATTTTGCCAGTGTCGGCCTTGCCTTGATTGAACAGTTAGCTGTACTGAATAGGAGTGAAGTCTCCCTATCAGTGGTAAAGATGATTTTGTTTATGCATATGCTTGTAAGTACATAATTTATTAGTTTCTTTCTGTTTACCTAGTAAGTTTTTGTTTAATAAATTGTTAAGTTTGAGCCTTGGTGTCTTGTGTCATTTCTAATTCTGTATTATCCTCAAACTTTAAAGTAACAAACTAGTTCACATGGGTACTTACCACAGCAAGTTCAGCAGGAAAGGGTACTGGCATCTTTGAACTGAAGAAACTGTTTATTTGCTTTATACCAAATATCACAACAGCTGAAAGGATACTGACTATCACAGCACCGATGTTAGTCTTTGGGACATTTATACACAGATCAATGATAGTCTGTGGAAGGAAAAATAAATGTTAAAAAAATCTTCAAATGATAAACACTATAGCTTTTTAAATGAAAATGCAAGAACGTTCTTTCTTTGTTCCACTTTAGTGTTGAGATTGCTGATATAAGTCAATAATTACATGCAAGTTTTAAAACTGTCATCATGATATTAAACACAGGGACAGGCTTACCTGAAAGAATTTAAAAGCCATGGCTGCTTTCAACATTCATAACAAATGACCAAAAGGAGGAGTACCATTCATTTCACAACAGTATATCTGCTAATAACACGTCCGCTAATTTCCATGTGGTTAGTGTTAATATCAGTTACATTTCTGTACTTCTTTCAGGGGTCTGTCATTGTTAATATCCAATCCACCAGTATGGACCATAGAACAACTTCAAAGCAAAAACAGGAAACCAGCATATTAGGCCACTGTGTTACAGACCCTTGGAAATTTTTAAGGGATGTTTTCAAGAAATGACTATCCACATGGTGAGTAGTTTAGATAATTGTCAAATCTAAGCTACAGCAGAACATAAGGGGTTCTACAGAAATAAATCCAGAAATCTGTTTTTTTTTTTAAAGATCATTGACATACAGTTTGAACAGGAGTGATTCTGACATGGACACATGGGATCTTCAGTGAGCACAGTGGTTGGTCTGAACAAATCATAACAAGATTTGGTGACCTAAAATCAATAGTAACATTTTAATGCTATTATTATACTTTCAAGCGTGTGAGATATGAGGCTACTTCCTCCAGAGAAGAAACATAAGGGGAGTGATTATTCAAAGCAATGGAATAATACCCATAGTTTTTTTTTTTCAATGTAGTATGCTTTATACTGAGAGTTTTACATAGGTTCATAGGTTCATACTAGGCTATCTGCCCTAGGGCATTTATAAGCCTAGCCAGAGTGTGTTTGGCTTTTGCCACCCACTTTAAATTAATTTTGCTATGCCCTTTTTCGAGGTTAGTATACTGTGCCTCTGTCTAACAGTGACACAGAAGTGATACCCGGGGTAAACCTATGATCTCCCATCCACTCATCAAGAATCCTCTTGAAGAGAGTCAATGAGGGACTCTGCCTAACCTGGACTGGGATTTTATTCCAGAGTGAAGGGAGCCTCTGGGTTATGAATCTGTCCCTCCAGCATGTCCTATTTATTTCAGTGCTGAGGTTCAAGTCTCTCGAGCACGTGGCTCGATGGGATTTGGATTTTCTGAGGTGCAGCATGTCCATTAATTCCGGGTAGGACATGGCTTTATACATCAGGCACAGATCGCCTCTGAGCAGGCGGTATGCCACTGAGTAGAGCTGGAGTTTCTTTAACCGGGCAGCATATGGCATCTGTTTGAGCCCTTTGATCCTCTTGGTGAGGTATTTTTGGGGTCTTTCCAGTTGCTGCAGGTGTCTGGTAAGGTACATCCCAAAAGGGGCATTGTACTCAATTATGGGCCTGATGAGGGATGAGTAAAGAGGCACAATGACCTCCCCTGATCTAGATGTGAATCCCTTCATGATTAGTTGGGCTATATAAAATGTTTTTCTAACCACTTTGGCCACGTGGTTGTCAAATGAGAGATTGCTATCAACTTGGGTCCCCAGGTCCCTAATTACTTCTTCTGTACTTAATGGATTACCACCTATGTGGTAATTTGTGGGCACTTTGTTTTTGCCAAAGGGGATGACTATACACTTTTTGGCGTTTAGCTTGAGGCCAGGGCTCTGGCACCAGTTGTCTGTTTCTATGAGGCCCTTTTGGAGGATGCTTGTGTCGGCTGGAGAGTCGATTATGGTGCCCAGTTTGCAGTCATCTGCGAACTTGGTCAGCCACAGTCCTTCTGTGTTGGCCTGTACCTCCGAGAAATATATACCGAACAAGATAGGTCCCAGGACTGAGCCTTGTGGGACGCCACTTGTAACTGGTTTGGAGTCTGACATGGCTCCAGCAATTCTAACCATGTGGGTTCTGTCCTTGAGCCAGTTTGCAACCCATCTAGTGACATAGGGGTTTATATTTAAGCTGGTGAGCTTATCTATAATGCCCGAGTGGGGTATTGTATCGAAGGCTTTTGCGAGGTCTAGGTAGGCTGTGTGGACCACCTTCCCCTCGTCAATGGCCTTGGTGACTGTTTCAAAGAAGTCAACCAGGTTTAAGAGGCAGGATCTGCCCTTAACAAAGCCGAATTGGGTAGGATCCAGTGTCTGTAGGTCCCCAATATCTTTACTTATGAGGTCCATGATGATCCTTTCCATAGCTTTGCAGACCAAGCTAGTCAGGCTTATGGGGCGATAGTATCCAGGATCCGTTGAGGCACCACCTTTGTGGAGAGGGTCCACTGTTGCTGTATGCCACTCTTTGGGTACATATCCTGTAGTAAGGCTGAGACTGAACAGTAGTTTTATGTTTGGGTTAGCTCTTCTTGGAGTTCATGTAGGACGCAGCCCGGGACACCGTCTGGTCCCATTGATGCTGTGTTTTTTCCTTTGGAGAGGGCGGCGCTTACCTGAGCATCTGAGATGTCAGGGGGGCAGCACTCTGCTGGGATAGATATTTGCCCTTTTGGTGGGGAGGGGGGGGGGTTTGCGCTGAACCTGTCAACTAGCATGTTGGCAATGTCTGTGGGTTCAGTGTATTTTTTGTCATTTTAGACTAATTCTGAGCATATCTGGGAATTCCCACCCAGGTTACTAACATAACTAAAGAAAGCCTTGTGATTATCCTTAGTCTCCTGTGCAATTTTTCTCTTGAAGCTGGCCTTAGATGATTTTATGAGTGCCCGTAGTTTTTTGCTAATACTGATCAGAGATGCCTTCCCTTTTTGGGATTTTGCTCTATCATGTAGTAGCTTCCTCCTTCTATTGTATAGTTTGTTTATGGCTGGAGTCCACCAGACAGGACGTCTGCCTTTGGAGGATTGGGTCTTGGTTTTATTTGGGATTGCATGATCCATGCATTCCTGAAGGTGTTCATAGAATGCGTTTATAAAGGATTCTGTGGTCTGGGCCGTATTTACCACAGGCCCTGGGGCTTTGAAGGATTCCACCTCGGTTTTGAGGAGTGTGAAATTTGCTTTAGAGAAGTTTTTCACTGTGGTTTTCTGGGCAGGGGGTGGGGTCGGGATGTGAATATCCAGTGAGATTAGTTTATGGTCTGATCTTACCAGTGAGGGATATACTTCTGGTCTGGAGCATAAAGTCCCCATGTTGGTGATGATCAGGTCCAGTATGTTTTCCCCTCTTGTGGGAGTGGTAACAAGTTGTTCCATAGCATTTGAGTTTATAAATTCTAGGAGCCTTTGGGCTAGGGTGTTGGAGCTAGAGTAATGCTCCCAGTCTATGTTTAGGTAGCTGAAGTCACCCAATATAATGGTGTTTGGAGAGACCTTCATATTTTCCAGTGTTCTCAGGAAGGCCGAGTGGGGTTCCTGGGTTCGGGAGGGTGGTCTGCAGCAGGCTATAAACTGGAAGGCAGTTTTACCCACTATTAGTTGCACATGGATAGTCTCTGATGCTTCGTGCTGTGCCACCAACCTGGCGGTGTGGGTATCTTTGACGAATATTGATACTCCCCCTCCTTTTGTGTGCATAATATAGAGGATTATGATTGAGTCACCAAACATAACTTAAGTATATGTTCTAGATATGGATGAAAAGAAATTCATCTTGAGAGAAACCTTGAGAGGTGAAGCTTGACATCCATGTCAAGGTCACATAACTTCAAGTAAACATTAGTGATATGATCATAATTCTTTGTAGTGCAGGGAGGCTTGTCTGCTCCATATACTATTAGTTACAGAAAAATTAAAAAACAAAACAAAAAAAAAGGAAGTGCGTTGGCTTTGAAAGCTGGTACTGTAGCTGAGAATTGTTTTATGTCTTTACATTTTCCATATGTAAGGGAAACAGCTAGGTCCCAAATACATTTTATTGAGTGCAATGTAGACATTAGACTGAAATGGAATTGAAATGAACCTATTTATTGTACTGCTGGTGTTATTTAAGTTCAAATATGAGTTATATAACACCCTGATTCAGTGCTATTATAGTGCCAGATGCAATGTTAATAGATTATGGGGTGCTTCTAAGTGTTGTTAAAGTTGGGTGTTGCTCTAGAGTAGCACTGAACCAGGAAGTTATTTAACTGATATTTGAGCATAATAATGGGGCTCACTGAATATGAACATCAGCAGTTCTACTAATCTTGTGTATCAATGAATATCCATAAATAGAAGAATATGGAAATGTATATATTTTTGAGAGATACACAAGAAAAATGACAGTCTACTCAAACTGATTAACACTCTTGAACATTTGAAGGGAAAAAAGCAAATACAAAAGATTAAACTCTAACTCAGGCAGCCCTCCAATACAGCCATCTTATCCACCTGTTACTGCCTTTGCTATTAACCTCCCAAAATTTAAAGAAGTTTATTATATGTATTAGATATAACACTTCTAGGAGAGAATTTCCATTTAGTTTTATTAGCTGTTATACAGATGGTTCTCCTTTTCTTTGCAGAGTCATTTAAGCTGGTGGTGGCTCTATGTTTATCATCCTTCAGTAGCAGAATTAATTCAAAAAGAGGCATAGTGTCATTTGCTCTAGGTCAAACAGATAAATTGCCATTCGGCAGGGCTCCCTGATAAAATATTGCTCACAGCAAGAGCAGATGAAGCAGAATATCAAATCCTACTCAACATCTATACTACAACTATTCAAACATTGGCATATAATTATGATCTGCTTATAGATGTCCACACTTTGGACTGCAGCTACTTGCATTAGCATACATCATGTTGACAAGTAAAGTAAATATCGTATCAAATGCTAAGGTTTTTGGGCATTTTTAAATATAGCTTCATTAGTTTCTCTTGACAAGTAAAGTAAATATCGCATCAAATGCTAAGGTTTCTGGGCATTTTTAAATATAGCTTCATAAGTTTCTCTAAAACATATAGCATATAAGTCAGACAAAATAAAACATACGAACAGAAATGAAAAAAAGTTCAAACAGTAAGGAGTGAGTGTATTGAATAAGTAAAAACTAATTGAGTTAAGAAAAATGCCTAATAAGCTTACAGTCTTTAAAATAATATCTACATTTAGGATAATTTTTACAGCAAAATGCATTTCATAACATTCAAATGAGAACCTCTTAAAAATACTAGATGTAATATCCACATTTTAGCAATATAATATTTAACTAAAGCAGCTGAAAGAAGTAATAATGTGTGACAGTTTGCTCCACTGGTTTACAGGAATAAAACTCTGACTACAACACACGTAATCCATGTTTGATTAGTGGTCTGGGCAACTGCTGGCGGTGGTGTGAGGAAGAAAGCAATGATAAGGCTTAGACTGCTGGCCTTACTTTGAGGGAAAGGATGGCGCTGTGTGTTTAAGGTAAATTCTCCATGACGGAATCCTCTGTGTGGACTGCGAATCATATCGAGGTGGTTGGGGAATGGGACAACTGATGACATCATATGTAGAGACATAGACATGCACTGCAAAGATTCACTGAATATTAAACTCTCTGCTTCAGCTTTACTCTCACCACTAGGGAATAAATGAGCCATTGAGCTCTTACCTTGGGGAATGAATGTGTCCATTGCACAAGTGCAAGAGATGGGCTTGATTTTCAGTAAGGCATCTGAACAACAACAGTGAGAAAATTAATGTGTGAGCCTCTGGTTGCGAAATCAACTTAAGGTCACCTAAGACTAAATGCCTTCAGTCCACATAAGGCATGTTTTTCACTGAAAATTAGAATGCTATAAACCTATAATAGAATTGCAGTTTTGTAACATTAAAACCTATGGATCATATCAGCTTCAGATGAACTAAAAGGCACATTTGGACAGTACATATCGTGATAAATCACAAAAAGGGTTAGAATGTTAATAAAAAGGATATTAGAAATAAAATACTGTTTTACACGAGACCTCACAGTTAAACTGCAAACTTAAGTGTGTACTTGTCTCACGGCAATGACTGAATGCATTTATTTTTAGAAATAAAATTAATATCAATACAGTACTTGAGGAATTAGATTGAAAATAAAATTAATATTAATACAGTATTTTAGGAATTAGATTGGGAATAAAATTAATATTAATACAGTACTTTAGGAATTTCATTGGGAATAAAATTAATATTAATACAGTACTTTAGGAATTAGATTGGGTCTTTTGAATTCATCTCATAATAATTTAGTGATAGACATTTTGTCGAAATCTTAAAAAAAACTCATAGGAACATAGGAATAATACTAGGAAAGCGATCATGGGGATCATAAGATGCCTTACCACAAATACCTTTAAGTAGACAAAGTTTCTGCTACCCTTGTGTGACACCCCTGCACTGGCCCCTTAATCAAGGAGCCTCAATCCTCACCACTAGTACCAGTGAGGGACATGCACATTGGGGTGGATGACAAGTACACACACAGTAAAGTACAATTTCCCTTAAGTGCACACAGAGATCACAGTCAGTCTGGGGCTGGTTTCTGCCTCTTTCTCCAGATTACCAATAAGACTTCCCACTGGCACAGCTATAGCGTTAAGATCTCAGCTGAGTGGTCGAACCAAAGCCCCCAGCATCCTCTCTGTCCAACCAGTGCTTCGTGTCCCTGCCCAAGTAGCTGACACACACACACACACACACACACACACATGCACACAAACACACACACACACACACACACACACACACACACACACACACACACACACACACACACACACACACTGAGATTTTATTTATATACAAACACACAGACACTCCTGGGGAAGGCTGGCACAGGTTTACTATCTATGCCCTCGTCTGCCCAGACTATAAGGTAGTTATCACTGCCACCAACCACTACTTATCAACCACTCTAAGGCCCTTAATAAGGTGTCCAGTCCTACTGTGTAATGTTACTATTATCCAAATGGTAAGTATGACCAAGAGCAAGCCTAATTAAAAAAGAATAAAACAAATTAAAGTACAGCCAACAACACTGCTTACATACAATCATACAAACCAAGCCAAAAGTCCAAGGTAACTCTCAGAGTCAATGTCAGTGACTTCACACATAACACCAAACTTTACCTCCCCCTGCACATCGAATATACCACCCTCTATAAAATACCACCCTGTACAGCCACAAAACATAAGCCTAAAGACAAAGACTAAATAAAGCGTATAAACAAACTCCTAAAGCTCAGAATATCTTGTCACTATAACCTTATAACACATGGAGACATTCATCCCAACCCTGGCCCACCCACACCCAATAACCTCCACTCCCCTACCACAACCCCCACATTCAAGCTACCCATGAATACTCCCACTAGTTCCCTCCTAGCATTTCACCTAAATATTAGAAGTATTAACAATAAGATTCCCAACCTACACGCCCTCCTAGCAACCCACTCCCCAGACATTATGTGTCTTACGGAAACCTGGCTAAAACCCAATACTATTGACAATGAGGTACTACCTCCAGGATACAATATTCACTGGTTAGACCATGCTACAAGGAAAGGAGGTGGGATAGCAGTCCTTTACAAAAATACTCTAACTATTAATAGAGACACCTTTCAACCTCCCCAATTCAATAACATGGAACTCCTCATACCCAAGCTACAGATTAACCAAAACAAACACTTGAACATCGTCTGTGCATACATTCTACCAGGCAACAACCTAAATACCCTAGAACATCTCCTTTACTGGTTATCCACTACCTATCCCCAAGAAACCATAGTTCTTGGTGATTTTAACACCGACTGGCACCCCTGCTCCTCTGACCCCCTCCCCACTCATATAAACTTATCTGGGTTTAAACAGACCATAACCTCTCCCACTAGGATAAACAAACCAACCAACAAGGAAAGTATTCTAGACTGGATCCTAGTTAATAACCAACCCCAACTGTACACAGCTGGTACTCTCCCTGATGACCTCAGTGACTATTGTCTAACCTATATCATAAAACATAAGGCAGGAAACCCTCACCAGCCCAAATATAAAACATTTAGAAACAGGAAAAACTTTGATGCTGCTATATTCCAAAATGAATTAAAAGCAGTTGACTGGTCAAAACTAAAAAAATCTAACATTAGAGGAGGCCATAGATCACTTTAACACTAAATTCCTAAGTATCCGTGATTTCCATGCTCTAGCACGTACAATAAAAATTAGATCAAATACAGCACCATGGCTCACAAAAGATACCAAAACAAAAATCAAAACTAGAAACAGAGCCTGGGCCAGCTGGAGAACAACCAAAGCCCCACTTGACCATCTAAAATATCGTCAACTCAGGAATGATACAAAAAAATCTATTTTACTGGATAAAAAAAGCTTCTACCAAAATCTCCTACAAAAACACCATAACAACCCTCAAAAGTTCTGGGCAGGCTTAAATCAACTACTTTGTCCAGGTCACTCCACCACCCCAACCCCATCTAACTACACCCATAGTTCTCCAGAGACAATAGCTAGTGCCTTTAATAACTTTTTCACTGAAACAAACCAATCCCCAGCAAATCAACTAACCCCCTCTAACTTAAACCACATGTTTAATCTACCTAATGATCACCCGGAATTTGGCTTCCAACCAATATCCATTAGTTTTATCACAACACTTCTAAAAAATCTAAAACCTACCACCCTCACTGCTGACCTCCTCCCTGCAGAGTACCTGCAAATAGCTGCAGATGCCATTGCATATCCCATATCTATCCTCATCAACAGAACCTTATCCGAAAATGCTATCCCATCCCTCTGGAAAATATCTCATGTCATCCCACTCCATAAAGGTGGTAGCTCCTCAGACATATCCAACTATAGACCCATTGCCATTCTTTCCCCACTAGCCAAAATAATGGAGAAATGTGTACACAAGCAACTAATGCAATACCTTTCACAGAATAACTTACTATCTGACTCCCAACATGGTTTCAGGCCATACCACAGCACCACCTCAGCCCTCCTTTCCTTTACTACTGCCATAAACCAAAACAGTAATGACAATAGGCTAACCTCTGCCCTCTTTCTTGATATATCAAAAGCCTTTGACATGGTCAGCCATGAACTTCTCATTCTTTCATTAAAATCTATTTCCCTCAACAAGCCTGCTACCCAGTGGTTCCAGTCCTACCTGACTGGTAGACAACAGGTGGTACTATGGCAGGGCAAACTCTCCAGTCAGCTACCTCTCACACTTGGTGTCCCTCAAGGCTCCATACTAGGTCCACTACTCTTCTCTATTTTTATCAACAACCTCCACACTGCTATCCCTAAAGCCACCTGCATCCAATACGCAGATGATTCCACTCTCATCTGCTCAGCCACCTCCCCATCCGACTTGCAAATTTTAACCCAAAATACATTTAACACTATCGAGAACTGGCTCACCAATCATCACCTACTTCTGAACCCCAATAAAACTAAACTTCTACTCTTCTCTCCCACTAGTAGATCCACCACACTTTCATTCTCTGTCACATCTAACAATGGTACCACTATTTCCCCAGATAATCACACCAAACTGCTAGTGGTTATCATAGACAATAATCTCAAATTTGACCTACAGGTCAACAAAACCATACAGACCATCAATAAGAAGCTTGAATCACTGTATAGAAACAAGACATTTTTAACCCCACTGGCTAGGACTGCAATTTCCCAATCACACCTACTCTCTACTCTCTTATATGCCTCGCCTGGACTCTCAAACCTCAACAAATCCAAACTAGGTAAGCTGTCCCATATCTACAATCATATTGCCAGATTCGCCACTGGCTCCACCTATAGAACCCACCACTGCCAGAACCTTAAACAACTAGAATGGCTAGACCTGTCCAGCTTAATTCAATTCAATCAACTCTTAATAGTGCACAAAATCTTGTACCACCCTGAGGATACCCCCTCACTTAAAAATATTATTAAGCCATATAGCAATCTAAGATCCCTACGGTCAGCCGATAAACTACTGGTCCAAACCCACAAAGCTAATAACTCTGCTGGTGAATCCCTGATTGCCAACTTCATTGGCAAAACCTGGAATTTGTTGCCAAACTATATAACCCTACAATCCTCCAAAACTCTCTTCAAAAAAACCCCTCAAACAGTATCTCAAAGTGAATTGGCTATGCCCGTGTACCAACCCTGATTATGTTATAAACTAAAAGCATATTCTGCAGTTACCATAACTTGTAACTACATCACCAAGCTCTGCTTCCAATCTGATGTTGCTTACTTTTAATTGTCTGTCCATGACAATTGTGAGTCCCTACTAGGGAACACTACTAACCCATTGTATATAATCACTTTGTTTTTATAATTGTTTGCTAACTTCTGTGTAATCTATGTAAGTTTGTCTTTGTGGAGCTTTTCTCCCCGGGCCTCTGCTGAAATTGGACATGTATCCAGTCGGACTATCGCAGTAAACAAATGTAAAAATAAATAAAATAAATACATATTTGGGTGGCCTATACAGTGTCACATTGCAAGTAACCTAAGAGCTTACATATCTCTAAACAAACAAGCCACAATTAAAAGGTTTGAATATATGAATAATGAATAATAAAAGTACAAGACAATACTCAAACAACACAGTAACTACAGAGTTCAGAATCACAGGAAATATTTTAAAACAACATTGAAGGACAGTCTCAAATAAATACAAAAAACATCTAAACTAATCTTTACTATAGCTGTATCTATATCTAAATGATACTATGCCCTAAATAACTTACTTACAGAGCAACATGCAGGCAGAAGTGCTGAGTGAATGTCTCTAGGTCCAAGACAAGATACAAAATGCCCCCTCTCCCTCTCTGAGAGAGTTCTTAAATTAATATCACATATTATTGCTGGGTTAGCCTGGATGAACTCACTCTTTGTCACATGCCTTCATCTCACAGGCTAACAGAAACTTAACAAAATTTAACATTTCTTTGCGAAAAATGTATATGTCTCAGATGTTTGCTCAGAACTGGAAGTTGTAAAACAATTAAACACTTTTACATTTGGAACCTAGTTATTATTTCTGTTTCAAGACAATAGGAAAACCTCTAGCTCTAGACATTGTGTCTGCTTAGTGGGAGATAAAACAATCATAAAACACTTTAATTTTCAACTTGTTTTCTTGAAGTTTTGCAAGTTAGCTCTGTATGTTCCTGATTCTACTATTAAAACATACATTTGCACAGGTATATAGTTTATATACATTTCTGTTCTTTTCCAGTAGGGTACAATGTGGTTACATTCTTGAAGCTCAGTACATAACATACAGTTCAACACACGTCTGCACCAGTAGTTTAATATACACATAACATATAGTTCTCTTACATTTGTAAGACAAGCATATGAATCATATTAATATTTACAAATGACCCATGATTATGCACAAAACTCCAGATAGCTGGACTGGCAGTGTCACATTTCTATATAAATTATATTAATATTTTACATTGATATATAATTATTTATAAAATTCCAGATAGCCGGACTGGCAGTATTTCCCTGGTGTCACATTTCTCTCCTCCCCAAAAACTCAAGCTAGTTTTTCAATTGACCCTTGAGAAACATTGCTTGAGAGGGTTGAGCCTATCTTGGAATATCTTACTCCATTCCCTGTCTTGAGATTCCAGCTGCCTTGGCATTGCTGACCCCATGTCCATGCTGCACTCTCCCATCATATGTCTGCAACCCTAGGCTCCACAATAGTAATTTGGGATTTTTCTGGCTGGCTCCCTGAAGCCATAGATCCCCCTCAGACTCCTCCTGCCTTGTACTACAAATACTCAGCATAAGGGCCTCCCTATCATGGTAAGGTTTCATCATGTTAACATGGTACAATTTGTGCCCTGCCTAGCAGTTCTGCCATGTAATTAACATCACTGACCTTCCTTACCACCTTGTAGAGTCCCTTCCAAGCTGCCTGCAGCTTGTTGTGTCTGACAGGAATGAGAACCATTACCTGCTGCACTAGAGCATACTCTGTAGCTCGAGCATTCCTGTCATACCAGACCTTTTTCCTGCTGTTGGGCCTTTGCCAGGTTGTCCTGGGCCAAGCCCATGAGTTCACTGAGCCTTGTCCTGAGGTTTAGGACATATGCCACAACATACTCCTTGTGGGATTCACACTCACCCTCCCACTCAAATCAAATCTAGAGGTCCTCTCACCCTATGCCCATACAGCAGCTCAAAGTGTGAAAAACATGTGGATTTCTGGAACACCTCTCTGTAAGCAAACAACAGATGGGGCAGATATTTGTCTCAGTCCCTTTTAAACTGGTCTGCAAATGCCCGTAGCATTGTCTTGAGTGTAGAGTTTAACCTCTCAACAAGACCATTAGTCTTGGGATGGTAGGGGGTGGTCTTTAGGTGCTTCACCCCACAGTACTTCCACGGACAAGCCAGCAGGTCTGACATGAAAATGGCACCTCTGTCAGTTGGTATTTCTTTTGGAAAACATACCCTGATGAAAATTTCTAACAAAGCATTTGCCACCTTTTCTGCCTCAACTGAGGACAGAGCCACTGCCTCAGGGTATCTGGGAGTATAATATACTACCACTGGGATATACATTTTCCCTGTGGAACTTGGGGTACTCAGAGGCCACGCAATATCCATAGCTACCTTCTGAAATGGTTCCTCAATCACAGGCAAAGGCATCAAAGGAGCTTTCACCTTGTCTCCTACCATGCCTACCTTTTGACACTGCTCACAGGTCCTGTAGTACCCTGTTACATCTCTGGAAATCCCAGGCCAATAGACGTTCTGCATAATGTGTCTCTTTGTACGTTTTATGCCCATATGACCTGCAAAGGTAATATCATGGGTTATGGCTAGAAGTGCTAGACAGTAGGCTCTGGGCACTACCAACTGCTGTATTCTCTTACCCTCTAGCCCTCCCTCAGGGGTCCACTCGCTATACAGTAACCCTTTGTTCCAGTATACAGATTCCCCCTTCCCTTGAGAATCAGATGCCTCACTAACTACCTCCCTTTGGCCTTGTAATGCAGGGTCTGAGAACTGATCCTGTCTCAGCTCTCTCTTTGTAACCCTTCCCGGCTCCCCTTCCACAGGAAGTCTGGCATCCTCTGACAGCTTTGCCTCACTGTCAGCCTGGGTACTGCTACTCACCTCTGCCCTTGCAGTCACTCTGTCCAAGGGAACATCAGCACCCACAAGCAGCTGTGGCACACTTTCAGTCTTACTGCTATAGGGTAGCTCCCTCCCTGAAGTAACCACCTCACCAGTCCTGGCTGCAAGTATGCAGTCTATCTGGGTCTCCCCCAGGCTACCAGACCCACATGCTTGTTTCCAAGCTTGACTGCATGTAACTGCATGAACACATGGTGCTGCATTATTAAAATAATTCCCTTTGAGGACATCTGCAGGGATATCCTCAAACACACCTACTTGCTGGCTTCCTTTTCCACCCTCCCAGTCAAGGTGAACCCTAGCCAAAGGTATTTAAAATGGGGTCCTTCCTAAAGCTCTTACTGGAGTAGACTTATCAAGCAAGTAGTACTCCTCTGTAACCATTGCAGGCCTCACAATGGTTAGGTCAGAGGCTGTGTCTCCCTCAGCCGTGGCCTCTTTCCCAGTCACTAAGATAAGATATAATCTCTTGTGGTAGTTTGGTACCCTTGTTATACTGAGACAACCTACTGTTGGCATTTTGTCATTCCCACTTACTGGCTCACCCACCTTTTGTTCCTCACCTTACCTTTGTGGACATCTATATGCTACATGGCCCCACTGGTTGCATTTAAAACATTTAACCCTTGGTGCTGGACGTGTACCTGGAGTAGTGGCTTTCCATGCTACTGGTGGACTCTGTTGGGGTAGTCTGGGCTGCCCACCATGGGTTTCATTAGACCTATGAGCAACACTGGGTGTCACTTTCTTGTGCAGTGATGCCCTGCTTGCTAGGCATAGGTCTCCCTTCTTCCCCAACTCATCTACAGTATTGCATTGTCTATCAGCTAACCAGATTCTCATGTCCTCAGACAAGGTGCTAAAGGCTTGTTCCCTCACTAAAAGGTCTGCCAGCCCTTCAGAAGTGGTGACCTAACATCCACTCACCCACCTATGAAAATTAGTGCTTAGTTCATCAACATATTCACACACACTTTCATCTGCCATCCATCTATGCTCATGAATCTTTTTCTTATAAGTTTCAGGTGTTAACTTAAAACATTCTAGCAAACAATTCTTTACAACATTTTAATTTAAACAATCAGTATCAGATAGTTTAGAAACAGCAGTTACAGCTTTACCATGAAGTGAAGGTGTCAGGAACTGTACTCAGAGCCCTTGGTCAACATTATGCAGTTTGCACACCCTCTCAAACATATGAATGAAACTATCAAAATTATTCCTGTCTGCAAATTGTGGAAGAAATTTACTGACCTTTGTTGCTTCTGGGGTTCGGTTACTCCCTTCCCCATTACCTCCATGACTCTGGTGAAGAGTCAAAATCTCCTTTTCATGTTGCCTCTGCCTCTCATTCATCTCAGTCTACAGATGGCTCAGTCTCTCTGCTGCTTCTCTTTCCAAACGCTTGACCTCCAACTCAAGTCTCTTTTAACTCCAGATGGATTTTTAAGTCCTCTGTGGAAAGGTTGAGCTGTCCATTTTCTGAGAGTTGTATATCTCCATGGCCAGTCTGATTGTCCTCCTGATTGCTATTCTGTGATACAGCTGTGACTAAAGCTGCAATCATGTCTGCTTTAGTCAGGTTGGCATACACCAGTCCTTTAACCTGGCACATCTCCGCCAACTGTCTCCTTGTCAGCTTGCTATATTCCTCTGCTGATATGCTTGCCTGCTCTCCCTGACTAAGCTAACAAAAAAGTAAAACAATTGTGATATGA
Source organism: Protopterus annectens (assembly GCF_019279795.1). Taxonomy (NCBI): domain Eukaryota; kingdom Metazoa; phylum Chordata; order Ceratodontiformes; family Protopteridae; genus Protopterus; species Protopterus annectens. The sequence continues at coordinate 4,185,399 of NC_056740.1, forward strand.
ACTCTGAATGTTCATTGTGCAGCTGATTGAGAGTACAGACACCTTCAGTGACCACTGTACACAGGCTACAGAAATTCAATATCCACACCACTGCAAGCCAATTAATATGTGATGTGGCTAACTCACCACTATCACTCAATTAATATGTGATGTGGGTATCCCACCACTGCCAGACAGTTAATATGTGATGCCCCTGCACTGCCCCAGTAATCAAGGAGCCTCAATCCTCACCACTAGCACCAGTGAGGGATGTACACATTGGGAGAATGACAAGTACACACACAGTAAAGCACAATTTCCCTTAAGAGCACACAGAGATCCCAGTCAGTCTGGGGCTGGCTTCTGCCTCTTTCTCCAGATCCCCAATAAGACTCCCCACCGGCAACAGCTATAGGGTTAAGATCTCAGCCGAGTGGTCAAGCCAAAACCTTCAGCACCCTCTTTGTTCAACAAGTGCTTCGTGTCCCTGCCCAAGTAGCTCACACACACACACACACACACACACACACACACACACACACACACACGCCACGCACCCACACACACACACACACACACACACACACACACACACACACACACACACACACACACACACACACACACACACACACACACACACACACACAAAGATTTGATTTATATACAAACACACAGACACTCCTGGAGAAGGCTGGCACAGATTTACTAGCTATGCCGCTATCACTGCCACCGACAACTACTTATCAGCTACTCTAAGGCCCTTACAAAGGGTGCCCAATCCTACTGTGTAATGTTACTAATATCCAAATGGTAAGTGTGACCAAGAGCAAGGTTACTGGGGTGGCCTATACAGTCTCACCAAATACATATGCAAGTACCCTAACAGCTTAAATATCTCTAAACAAACCAGCCACAATTAAAACATGTAAATATATTTAATAATAAATAATAAAAGAACAAGACAATACTCAAACAATACAGTAACTACAGAGTTCAGAATCGTAGGGAAATATTTTAAAACAACATTGTAGGACAGTCTCAAATAAATATAGAAAACATCTAAACTTATCTTTACTATATTCCTATATATAATTCCTATATCTTTACTATATTCCTATATATCAAAAAGATACTATGGCCTAAATAACTTACTTACAGAGCAACATGCAGGCAGAAGTGCTGAGTAACTGTTTTTCAAGTCCAAGACAGGATACAAAATGCCCTCTCTCCCTCTCTGAGAGAGTTTTTAAATTAATATCACATATTACTGCTGAGTTAGCCTCAATGACATCACTCTTTGTCACCTGCCTTCAGTTTCCAGGCTAACAGACACTTAACAAAAGTTAACATTTCTCTGTGAAAAATGCTTATCTCTCAGATGTATGCTCAAAACTGGAAGTTGTAAAACAATTAAACCCTTTTACATTTGAAACCTAGTAATTATTTCTGTTTCAAGACAATTGTAAAACCTCTAGCTCTAGACATTGTATCTGCTTACTGGGAGATAACACAATCATAAAACACTTTAATTTTCAACTTATTTTCTTGACGTTTTACAGGTTAACTCTGTACATTCTAGCTTCAAGTATTAAAACATACATTTGCACAGGTATATAGTTTATATACATTTCTGTTCTTTTCCAGTAGGGTACACTGTGGCTACATTCTTGAAGCTCAGTACATAACACACAGTCCAACACACACTTCTGCACCAGTAGTTCTATATACACATAACATATAGTTCTCTTACATTTGTAAGACAAGCATATGCATCATATTAATATTCACAAATGACACATGACTATCCAAAAAATTCCAGATAGCTGGGCTGGCAGTGTCACATTTCTATATAAATAATATTAATATTTTCCGTGACATATAATTATTTATAAACTTCCAGATAGCTGGACTGGCAGTATTTCGCTGGTGTCACACCTTGTAAAGTACTTAATACTGCTCAGGTAAAGCATTATAAGTAATATTCACCATAGAAATACGCCACATAGGAAAAGTATGACATTAATAGAAATTGTGGGCAAAAAGTTAAGATAAAATCTAAAACGTTATTAGAATTTATTAAAAGTAATTGATCTGAAGCAGTCATTTTATTATTTGGCAAAATATTAGGGTTACATATACTGGTTGAAATAATTACAAATCTGATCCAAATAAAAAGTGATACTAACTTTGAAAAAAAAAATCTAAAAAAAAAGTTTTACGCTGAAAAAGAAGTAGATAGAGATAAGTAAACCAAATGTATATATCTACACCAAATTTAGACCCAAAGTAGATCCTAGTCTTTATAACACCCAGAGAACAATAATAAATGCAAATTAATTTAAAAAGTCTTGCAATTAAAGAATAAAGTATGAAAATTTAGTGTTTTAAGATTCCCCACATCCTTTTCTGAAGAATCATTTACCATGGGGAAGTCTAATACCTTTGGAAACCATAACATTTTGAAAATTCATTATGCAATGAAGTTAAAAAAGTGGTACTTACTTATTATCGCAACCACATTCCAAATCTGTAATAATTCTTGAAATTATGGTCAAACTAATTAGTGTCCTGAATTTCATGAATTTTGACAGATTAGTAACCTCGATGCGATAATACTTAATTACCATTTTTGAGTTAGTAGTGGATCGTTTTTATTGTAGTAGTTTGTACAGTGTATTTTTACCCCGGTTACTTTCCTCGACTGCAGTCATCATGTGAAATGAGAATGAAATGTTTAAATGGATATGGTTAAAACACTATAATGTGAATATAAAACATATTCCCTCAGAAATGTCAGTCACATGACACAGAAACACACGCACACACACACACACACACACACACACACACACACACACACACACACACACACACACACACACACACACACACACACACACACACACACACACACACACACACACACACCAGGCAAACAGACAGACAGAGAAATACACACACATGCACCGACAACTGTTGGGTCATTGTGGGTTGCTGGTTTATCAGTGGTGTTAAATAACTTCTTGCAACGAGTAACATTTTAAGTTGCTTCTGTTGCAGCTGTTTTGACATGTCAGATTTTACAGAATATTCCATGGTAGAATCCATAATTGCAAAGTCATCCCCAGTGAAACAGTTGGCCCACAGCATAAACCGCTAGTTGCCACAATCAGCTGCAAGCAGTGGTCAGAGAAGGCTCTAAGGTCAACAGAGAACAGGCTGAATACCTGGAAGTTGACTGGAGAGAAAGTACAACAGTTCAAGGAGTTACTCAGGGCTCTAGCACCCTAAGAAGAGAAGGAAATAGGTGGAGTTGAACAAGAATGGCAGTGCCTAAAAACAGCATGTGTTAGGACTATAGAAAAGATATGTGGCCGAGCCAGGTATGGAAATAAGGCACATGAAGAAACCTTGTAGTGGAATGCAGAAGTCCAGGAAGTAATCAAAAGAAAGAAGGAGTGCAGGAAGAAGTGGGAGATAGAAAAAAATGACCAGGTTAGGAAGGACTACTGGTTGGCTAACTAAGAAGTTGCAATAGCAAAGAATAGGGCATCGGAGTCACTCTATCAACTTCTGGAAAGTGTGTCAGTCAGTGGCATAAAGAAACAGGTTACAAGGCAAAGACAGAAAGATAAAGAAGATAGTCAGACACCCTTCATAAGGGATGCCAGCAATAACCTGCTCACCAGTCCACAGGACATCAAAGGTAGATGGAAGGAGTATTTCCAGCAGCTTCTGAATGAAGAAAACCCCATAGAAGCTTTACTGCCCCAGAAACACCATCCCCCATTATGAAATTATAGCTAAACTCACTAAACTAGGTATAAAGCCCTACGTCACAAGATGGGTTGCCAACTGGCTCACTGACAGAACCCACAATGTAAAAGTTGCAGACTCCAAATCTGACCTCAAACCAGTGACAAGTGGAGTACCACAGAGTTCAGTCCTGGGACCTCTCCTGTTTGGTATCTACTTATCTGAAGTACAGGCTAACACAGAAGGCCTCTGGCTAATGAAGTTCACAGATGACTGCAAACTAGGAACCATAGTCAAGTCCCCAAATGATGTGGACATCCTACAGAAGGGCCTCGTTGAGACAGATGCCTGGTGTCAGAGCCATGGCCTCAAGCTCAATGCCAAAAAAGTGCAGTGTCATTCCCTTTGGTAAAACTCTGTACCCATTAACTACCACATAGGCAGCAATCTACTTAACACTGATTAAACAGCGTTCGCTATTTTAAGCGTTCGCTGATTTAATAGGAACCCATATCTGTTGGGACATTTATTCCACTAGCATTCACATCAAAGCTGTTATTTGATATTTAGAAAATAATATAGGACTTGTTCAACATATGAAAAACCCTATCAGACAGGGAAACATATCTGAGGTACCATTGACCCCTGAGGAAATAAAGGTCTTAGATGTTGAAAGTTCAAACCCAATAAACAATTCTTATCATAATGTAATAACCTATAAGAAGATTCTACAACATAGTATCAACATACAGTACAAGGTAACTTGACTAGGTATAAACTTTTTTTTTAATCAAGGAAACTATAGTTGAATCAATCAGTAATTGAAGGACTGGGACTGGCAAAGAGAATTTTATTTATTTTTTTTAAATTGTATTATAAGTTGACCAGGTAAATTTACTAGACATAATTGTCCCTTTACAGGGGCATAAGCAGATCACTGATACCTCAGAGCTTATAGTCCCATGTGCTAACTGCCATAATTTAACAACACAGGGATTAGAGGGAACTAGAAATTGTTTTTTATTTACTATTTCTTATTTGAAGTGTGTATTGCAGAGGAATCACTAAGTTCTAACAGGACATGTCTTAGAGTACTAAAGTGGAACAGAAAATTAATAAAATTGTCCAGGCACAAGGAAATATGTGGTTCAGTGGAGGAATTACCATCTGATAAAAACAATGTAAAAAATAAAAAATAAAAGCAGATATCACAGAATGCCAAAAATATGAGTTTAATTAGATAAGATTTACTAAGCATAATGAAATATCAGTTTTGCAAAATGTCAGAGAATACAGGAAAATGAGTTGTGCTAATATTTTGAGCAAATAAGGGAGGCTGCTGACAGAAATAGATAAAGTTATAAATCAGTTAGCTAAGAAGTTTTCAGGTTATGCAGAAAGCAAGGATCAGCTAGCTCATGGCATTCAGGTTATGACAGAAGGCATGACTCCAGTAATTGAGGATAGTTGCACATGTTATGTGTTAAACAACAACAACAATGCTGCTTCAGGGCTTTACAGTTTAAAACATTTTGTATGGAACATAAATGACTTGTTACATCCTATTTTACTTTGCCTGCTTCAACAAACATTGATAATGGGTTTTATTCCATCTAAGTGGAGACTTGCCTAGATAATACCTATCTTCAAAAGCACAGTACTAACAAAGCAGAAAGTTAAAGAACTATTAGCCTGAAAGTATACTGTATAAGTCCTTTGAAAGGGCATTTCTCAAATGCATAGAAAATGCTGTAAATTCATCCAGCTTGGACATCTACAAACATGGATTTACTAAGGGACCAACATCCTGGCAGATAGGTTCAGTGCTAACTTTACCCCCTTCTCACCCCCTAAAGGGCCCATCTCTATACTGGAAGCCAGCAAAGTTCCTGTAATCATGGCTGCACAGGTAAAAACCACACTCTTCAAAGCCAAGAACACAGCATCCATGGGACCTGACAACATCCCAGGCTGCATTCTACATGAGCTACAGAAAGAACTGGAACCCCACCTAAGTACCATGTTCAATCATAGCCTCACCTCAGGCTTTGTGCTCACTGAATGGTGCACAGTGACAGTAATCCCACTCCACAAAGGGGGATCCACCATGGACCCTGGGAACTACCGCCCCATTAACCTGACAAGCCTAGTCTGCAAGGCCACGGAACGTATCATCATGGAACTTATAAACAAAGACATTGGTAATCTCCAAACTCTGGACCCCACCCAGTTCCGATTTGTAAAAGACAGATCATGTCTCCTAAACCTGATAGACTTCTTTGAAGCAGTCACCAAAACCGTAGATGATCTCGATCTCGCCAAGGCTTTCAACACCATCTCCCACTCTGGAATTATAGATAAACTCACTAAACTAGGTAAAAATCCCTGTGTCACAAGATGGGTTGCCAACTGATTCACTGACAGTACCCACACTGTGAAAGTAGCAGACTCCAAATCTGACTTCAGACCAGTGACAAGTGGAGTACCACAGGGCTCAGTCCTGGGTCCGCTCCTGTTTGGTATCTACTTCTCTGAAATACAGACTAACACAGAAGGTCTTTGGCTAACAACGTTCACAGATGACTGCAAACTGGGAGCCATAATCGAAACTTCTAACAATGTGGACATCCTACAAAAGAGCCTCACTGAGACAGATGCCTGGTGTCAAAGCCATGGCCACAAGCTCAATGCCAAAAAGTGCATTGTCATCCCTTTTGGTAAAAACTCTGTACCCATGAACTACCACATAGGTGGTAGTCTACTTAACAGTGATCCCCGGGGTGAATTTCCTATTTCCCATCAAATCATCAAGATTTTTCTTGAAGAGTGCTAATGATGAGCTTTGTTTGATATAGATAGGTAGCTTGTTTCAGAGTATGGGAAATCTGTGGGACAGGAATCTATCCCTCCAGCATGTCCTGCTTATTGTGGTGACAAGGTTTAGGTTCCTAGAGTGTGTAGCTTGGAGGGATTGGGATTTCTTTAGGTGTAGCATGTCCAACAGCTCTGGGTTTGACATAGCTTTATATGTTAGGCAGAGATCACCTTGGAGTAGGCGATATGCTATGGAGTAAAGCTGGAGTTTTTTGAGGCGGTCAGTGTAGGGCATTTGTTTGAGGCCAGTAATCCTCTTTGTGAGGTACTTCTGTGGCCTTACCAGCTGCTGCAGATGTCTTGTGAGGTACATTCCAAAAGGGGCATTGTACTCTATAATGGGTCTAATGAGTGTCGAGTAGAAGGGAACAATGACCTCTTTTTTCCTGGATGAGAACCCTTTTATGATGAGGTGTGCTACATAGAAGGACTTCCTGACTACTGTGGCGATGTGATTATCAAAGGAGAGACTACTGTCCACCTAGGTCCCAAGGTCTCTTATCATGAATTCAATATTAAGTAGATTGCTGCCTATGTTGTAGTTCATGGGAACAGAGGTTTTACCAAAGGGGATGACACTGCACTTTTTGGCATTGAGCTTGAGGCCATGGCTCTGACACCAGGCATCTGTCTCAGCGAGGCCCTTCTGTAGGATGTCCACATCATTTGGGGACTTGACTATGCCTCCTAGTTTGCAGTCATCTGTGAACTTCATTAGCCAGAGGCCTTCTGTGTTAGCCTGTACTTCAGATAAGTAGATACCAAACAGGAGAGGTCCCAGGACAGAACCCTGTGGTACTCCACTTGTCACTGCTTTGAGGTCAGATTTGGAGTCTGCAACTTTTACAGTGTGGGTTCTGTCAGTGAGCCAGTTGGCAACCCATCTTGTGACATAGGGATTTATACCTAGTTTAGTGAGTTCAGCTATAATTCCAGAATGGGGGATGGTGTCGAAAGCCTTGGCGAGGTCAAGATAGGCTGTGTGAATCACCTTACCCTCATCTACGGCTTTGGTGACTGCCTCAAAGAAGTCGATCAGGTTCAGAAGGCAGGATCTGCCTTTCACAAACCTGAACTGGGTGGGATCCAGAGTTTGGAGGTTACGAATGTCTTTGTTTACGAGTTCCATGATGATACGTTCCATGGCCTTGCAGACCAGGCTCATCAGGCTAATAGGTCGATAGTTCCCAGGATCAGTGGTGGCTCCCCCTTTGTGGAGTGGGATAACTGTTTCTGTGTGCCATTCATTGGGCACAAAGCCTGATGCGAGGCTATTATTGATAGTTACTAATATATATTACTATATATAATATATATTACTAATATATATTTCTATAGCTATATATATTTTTTTCTATAGCTATATATATTTTTTTCTATAGCTATATATATATATATATATATATATATATATATATATGTATATATATATATACCCTTTAGTTTATATATATGTGTGCTTGTGTGTGTGTGTGTGTGTGTGTGTGTGTGTGTGTGTGTGTGTGTGTGTGTGTGTGTGTGTGTGTGTGTGTGTGTGTGTGTGTGTGTGTGTGTGCACACACACACACACACACACACACACACACACACACACACACACACACACACATATTTTTTTTTGTCTTGGATTCTACCAACCAACAGCATGATGAAGCTACTTGAATGATTCCGTTCACTAGGTATGAAGTGGAACAAAGCAAAATGTAAATCTGACCATATTGATAACACATAAGGCATATTCTTACAACTAAGGAGTGAATGAGCTATGACTGGATGCAGATTAGGTACATGTTATTCAAAATATACAAATTCCAAAAGATAGCCCCTCATTAATGTGATTCTTAGGGACAATGCAATACTTTTCCCATTTCCATACCTCACTTATCAGACAGAACTGCCTTTAAGAAATCTACTTGAGTGAGATACAATTTGGCACGTGACTGAGAGACAAACTAACAAGTTATGAGATACTAAAGAGACTGGCAACTGCACCTACGCATACATATTTTGACATGCTATTATCTACAACATTCCAAGTGGATGTAAGACAGAAAAATGCTTGGAGAAGTACCACTGTAAGAAAACTGATCAGATCTGACCAGGTAAGAACAGTGACAGATTTACAAACTAGGTATTCAAAGACTGAGAAAGTAATGCTAGATATGGTATTTGAATGTCAGACATCAAACGATCATATGTATGCAAGACATGATAAAGTTGAGACACATCATAAGCCTTGGCAAAACATGTTCAGAAGGCCACTACTGAAGACAGCTTCAAGACTGCATAGAATGTTACTGATACTCCAAAAATAAGCTATAGAGGTAAAGTGCTATTATACAACAACCCCCCATTAATATTACAAATCAGAGTTATAGTAATGGAAAAAGGTCCGGTCGCCCGGACTTTTTCCATTAGTATAACTCTTTTTTTTTTTTTTTTTTTTTTTTTTCAGCAACGGAGAACGCAACATCTCCATTGCTTTTTACAACCTGTCTCACTATGTTAAACGAGTTTAACATAGCAAGACAGCTTTAAAAAAAGTAATGGAGATCTTCCTATCTCCATTGCTTTTTTTAAAGGTATCTTGCTATGTTAAATGGGTTTAACATAGTGAGACAGCTTTAAAAAAAGCAACAGAGATGCTCCGTTGCTTTTTTAAAAACTGTCTCGCTATGTTAAACTCCTTTAACATAGCGAGACACTTTAAAAAACAACGGAGATCTTGCTTTCTCCATTGCTTTTTTCAAAACTGTCTCGCTATGTTAAATGGGTTTACCATAGCGAGACAGCTTTAAAAAATGCAATGGAGATTTTCTGTTGTTTTTTTTAAAGCTGTCCCGCTATGTTAAACTTCTTTAACATAGCGAGACAGTTTGTAAAAAGTAACAGAGATCTTGCCTTCTCCATTGCTTTTGCCCACAGCTCTGATGTACTGCATAAGCATACGCATGCGCAGTACATCAGAACTGCCGCAGAATACCAGACAGCTGCAGAAAGGCAACAAGGAGGCATTATACAATGCCATTATTTAAGAAAAGTAATTATTTATTTTCTTAAATAATGTCATTGTGTAATAGCAATAACCCACTTCTGGGTGTGGGTAATGCTGGATTTACCCACAGTTGTCTTTGTTTGGCCACTTGGGCTTCACTCTCGTGACCAAACCACACCAACCGTGGGTAAATCCAGCATTACCCACACCCAGGTGTGGGTTATTGCTATAATAAGAGATGCATATTGTTGATATACTGCATGTGGCATATTTAGAAGAAAATAAAAAAAAAAAGATTTATTAAAAGACAATCTGAAATTTCTGGGGGCTATGACACAAATTACAGTAGCCAATTGGGAAATCTACATAAACTGAAGAAAGCTACCAGAGAAGATGTAAGAATACAGTTGTTAAGAAAACTATTAATGTCATTATAATTAGGTATTCAGAAGTATTTTCATCTACTGATTCAAAGAGGAACTGGCTTGTATTCAGGGTTTATTTTCAAAAGTAAGAAAGTTGTAATCCCATAATCACTGCAATACTGAATGCTGCTTAGAATATCTAAGTGCAAAGAAAAGAGCTCATCATATATTGGTCGAATGTGACAACGAAGATAGACCAGATGGTGCAAAACTGTTCACTCTGTAGTATGCATAGAAATTAGTGTCAGAAGGTGAAACTGATGAAATTCCAGCTTTACACTGAATAAACTGTGAGGTAACTTGTTCATCACAATAGCTTCAAGTTTCTGATGTATACAAATTACATATACATTGTACAACTGAAAAATACTAAGCATCTGCTGTGATAAATGTGTTTAAATCAATCTTCATTGCATATGGAATACCTGACCAAGTGATGTCAGACAACAGTCCACAGTTTGTTGAATAAAACGTAGAGTATTTATGCAAATATTATGAGTTTAGGCATATATCTTCAAGTCTAAATATATCAACAAGTAAATGAAGATACAGACTGCATGATCCACCAAGTGAAAAAATGCAATGAAGAAATTATTCATATCAAAACCTTTAGAAATTCCTAACATATCCCCTCCTCATAAATGCTCATATTGGAATAAAGAAATACATCTTTGCAAATTACAGGTTCATAGGTGATTACTAGGCTAATGGTATAAGAGCCTTTACAAGCTTAATCAATAATACCCAGGATATGATAATATATCTTATTTCCCCAGACATAGGAAGGGGTAGTATCAGGGTAGTGGGTCTTTGGGTGTTGAAGCCCTAAGTCATTTTACAGACTGTCTGTGTCCATAAGGGACATGGGCAGTACCCCAGAAGTGAATTTATGGTTTCCTATCCATTTATCCAAATTATTTTTGAAGAGAGTGAGGGGAGCGCTTTGTTTTATGAAGATGGGAAGTTTATTTAATAGACGAGGTGGCCTTTGGGATATGAATCTGTCTCTCCAGCAAGTTCTGTTTTAATCACAAATAAGGTTCAGGTCCATGGAGTGCATTATCCTTGTATAACTTTTTCTTGCAAATATGTAACATTTTCATCAGAGCTGGCTCAGAGAATGCCTTGCATGTCAGGAGTAAGTTCCCTCTCAATAAATGATGTGAGACAGGGTAAAGGGTAAAGGGATAGGGCCTTTAGTTGGTCTGCATAAGACATTTGTCTTACACTGTATTTTTGAGTGAGAAACCTCTGGGGCTGCACCAGCTGGTGTAAGTGCCTAGTTAGGAATATGCAAAAGAGGCATTTTACTTGATTATGGGACTGATGATGACCAAGTACAATGGTACTATAATATTCTCTGATCTTGATGCCATACTTTACTTATAAGCTGAGCCACACAGAAAGATTTCCTCACCACTGTAGTTTCCTGGTGGTCAAAGTTTAGGTGACTATCTATCTATGTTCCTAGGTCCCTCACCATTGGGTCTACTTTTAGGGTTGTGCTGTCAATATTATAATTTGCAGGGATATCAGATTTACTGAAGGGTATGATTATGCATTTTTTAGCAATTAGTCTCAGACAATGGTTTTGGCATCATTTGTTTGCCAGTTTCAGTCCTGTTTGTAGGTTGTCAACATTGTCTGGGGATTCAGTGATTGCTCCCAGCTTACAGGTGTCAGCAAACTTGGTGAGCCAGAAACCCCCCAGTATTGGCCTTCTCTTCACAGAAATATATACCAAACTGGAGACTGGAGGGGTCCCAACACTCAGTCCTGTGGGACACCACTAGTAACAAGTTTCTTATCGAATGTAGATTCATCTATCTGGACAACATATGTCCTGTCAGTTAGCCAGTTGGCTATCCATCTGACGATGTAGGGGTTTATGCCTAACTGAGTAAATTTATCTATGATCCCAGATTGGGGGATTGTGTCAAAAGCTTTGGCTAGATTTAGATAAGCGGTGTGTACAGTTTTACTCTTATCTGTGGCCCTGATGACTTTCTTTAAGAAGTCTACCAGACTGAGCAGGCAAGACCTCCCTTTGACAAAGCCAGATTGGGTCTGGTCCAGTTCTTGGAGAGTTCCTATGTTATTATTGATCAGGTCCATGATAATCCTCTCCATCACCTTGCAGATAAGACTGGTCAAGCTTATGGGTCTGTAGTTCCCTGAGTCAGTTGACGGGCCTCCCTTGTGCAGAAGGATGACTGTTGTAGTCTCCATTCCTGTGGGACAAAGCCCATTCTGAGGCTGTGGTTAAAGATGGTTTCTAGAGGCCCTGATATATTCTGTTTTAAGCTATCTAAGAAGCATCCTGGAATGTTGTCAGGACCCATGGAGGCTGTGTTTTTGGCTTTAGCGAGTGCTGTAAGGACCTTTTCCCCTATAATGACTGGTAGGGGGATCATTGCAGGTATTTCTTTGGGTGTGGTAGGAGGTGATGGGGGGAGTTTGAACTGAACTTGTTGGCAAGCAGGTTTGCTATAGCTTCAGGCTGGGTGTAAGTGTTGCCATTCATAATTCACTCGGCACATTGCTGGGCATTCCCCCTGAGGTTACAAACATAATTAACAGAAAGCCTTACAGCTATCTTTTACCTGGGATGCTATCTTTGCCTCATATTTTGCTTTGGCAGATTTCACCAGCTCTCTAATTTGTTTGTTTAGAATGGTGAGTGTCTTTTTTGCACTGATTCATCTGTTCCTTCTTGGCTTTTGAGAGGATTTTTACTTTTGTTGAATAGTTTATTTATGCTAGGTATCCACCAAGGTGGTTTATTGTTGCCAGTAATCATAAGTTTGACTCGGACAGGTACTGCTTTCTCTATGCAGCTATGAATGTGGTTGCACAGTGCTTTTGTGTACAGCTCAGAGTAGGTCTTAGTTTCATCCGGGTTCGGAGGGGCTTGGAAGCTTAATAAGCTGTCACTTAGGTTCAGGTAATTGGCCTTAGCAAAGTTCTTAACAGGTTTGGAGTTTAATGGGGGCTCTAGGTTAGTTTTAATACTAAAGGAGATCATTTTGTGGTGAGATCTTACCAGGGAGGAGTTAATGCATGGGAGTGAGCAGCATCCTCCATATTTGTAAGTACTAGGTCTAAGATATTTGTTCCTCTAGTTGGAGACCTAACTAGTTGTTCCAAGGTGTTTCACAGTGAAGAGGTCCAAAATTCTTTGAGCAAGTGAGCAATTGAATTATGGGTCATATAAGTCTCTCAGTTTATGGAGGGGTAATTGAAGTCACCCATTAGTATGGTGTTAGGCTGAATGTTAAGAGATTCAGGAAGGTTTAGGTTGGAGGTGTGGTTTTCCACTCATATTAGGGGGATCTGTAGCTTGCAAGGATATGATAGGGGGTTGCACCTATGGCTAGTTAGGCATGGAGTAGCTCAAGTGAGTCATGTTGTTGGACCAGTCTAGCAGTGTAGTTGTTCTTTATAAACACTGAGACACCTCCTCCATTTGTTTTATCCTGAGCTGAGGGGAATGAAAATGCATGAAAGGCATTGCAGCCATTGACAGCCAGGGTGCTTTCTATGGTTCTGAGCCATGTTTCAGTGATTGCACACATATCTGCATTCTTCAGGGTGAGAAGTGCTTCCAGGGAGTGCATTTTTTTTATTTAAACTCCTCCCACTGAGCAACAGTACCTTTAAATAGTTCTGAGTGATTTTTGTTATGTTGGAGGGTTAGCAACTTGGCATTGCCTAAAAAAAGGCACTATGGGGATAGACAAAGTTTTTGCCAGTGTCAGTAAGCCAAGTGGTGACAAGTGCGAACCATCTCTGGCAAAGCATTGTGGCTTGTCGATTATGTCTCCCCATGCTGACGGATATTGAATCCCCTTGTTGTGACACCAGAAACTAAGCCAATTGTTGAAGTCAATCATTTTTTGCTTTTATTGTGGAATCATCATAAGTGAAGGTAGGATGCTACTTAAGGCTATATTTATACCAGCCTGGGACACTATTCAGAGAGCTCCCTCATGTATCTCTTCATATAGTCCAGTATGGTACATTTTAGGTCATTTACACCCATGAGAACTATAGCCATGTTGTACTGGTACTTGTGGTTTAAACACCTAAGTGCATGCATGATCTGGTGGATCCTAGCTTCAGACAGATAGCTGACTGTGATCTTATCCTTGTTTAGCCTGGTCAGGGGGACATCAATATGTCTTATAATGGAATCCCAATAACTAGAATGTTGGCTGTGTGGTGTGTTGTCTTATGGGCTCAAAGTGGGGCTACTTTGATTTCAGAGTTACATGTGTGAGGTGCTGTCTTTTTTGAGTGTGTGCAGGGCCACTGAGAGATGCTTTTAGGAGGTCTTGGAGGTTTGGGTAGATTACAAGTGTGTACCTCCACATATGTAGGTCTATGTGTTTGTTTCTTAGTGTTGGTAGCGAGTGTTTTGAGTGTAACATTAATGACATGGTTTATATTTTTTTGTGTGTGCATGTGAAAGCTTTGCCTCCAATAATATTGTGTATCTACATTTCTCACACACTATATTTGTCCATTCTAAAATTAAATTGTTGTCAGTGAATATGAGACAGTTACTACACTGCCTCAGAATGCCCATATCCACCAGGCCAGAAACAGAGATGATAGGTGTAGATGGGAAGGAGTAGGGAAGAGTCACTTAAAGGTCAAAGTGAGAGTGTTTAGTAGTATACCATTAGATGACCTGCAGTGGTACCACCATCTGCACAAACTGGCAGCTCTTCAAGCAGCTGTAAACAGTGGGAGACTATGGAGAGCATTTCCTATACAGGATTTTAAACTGGAGAGGTTTGCTTATATACAATGCATATGGAACCACATTTGCGCATTTATATCAGTAGGATGAAAGACTTTTACACACCTCAGACCAGTCAGGTAAACACACAATAAGCCTTCCACCAGCAGTTCCCAACTCGGATAGGTTAAATTCAGCCCTCTACTCCTGCCAGAGTGCAAAAGAACCCCCTTAATGTAAAATGAACTGGTTTTGAGCTCAAGTGCACTAACAAATACTTTACAACAAAAGTCAGAATTCCTGCAGTATCAAGAAATACATTCAGTAACCCTGAGAAATGTTCCCAAAATACAGAAAAATGTTCACAAACATAAGAAAACTTAACACAGAAAAGCTTTGAAAAAGAAATATTTTGACAAACCCAGGAGAACTTTGGCAAACTCAGAACAACATTTACAGTATTAGAGGAGGTTAGGAAATACCAGAATACTGTTACAAAAACCTAAAAGCAGTACAGTAACAAATAGTGGCATTTCTTTATCAAGTGCAGGCTGAAAAACAGTGATAAAGTTAACAAAATCAATAAACGCAATACACAAGTGTTAAATAGTTCTGAGACAGAGCAAGTACAAAAAAAAAACAAAAAAAAATAAAACAAAAAAACAAAAAAACAAAAAACTATATTTTATATATATATATATATATATATATATATATATATATATTTATACATCTCTCTCTCTCTATATATATATATATATATATATATAATATATATATATATATATATATATATATATATATATATATATATATATATATATATATATATATATATATATATATGTATATATATACACACACACACACACACACACACACACACACACACACACACACACACACATACACACACACATATATATATATATATATATATATATATAGAGAGAGAGAGATGTACTTATATCAGCTTTGTAGGTCCATTTGGTTTTAGAAGCAATCCAAGTCTTGTAAACAGAGGTGTCCGAGCCAGACACAGGGAAGCTCTGAATAAATGAGCACCATCTCACAAAAATGTAATTCTTTTATACTAGCAAGATGAAAAACTTTTACACAGTTAAGCCCTCAGGACAATCGGATAAACACACAATAAGCCTTCCACCAGCAGTTCCCAACTCAGATGGGTTAAATTCAGCCATCTGCTTCTACAAAAGTGCAAAAGAACCCTCTTAATGTAAAACAAACTCTCACTGTCATAACTGTTGGTGGGAAGAAGGCTAAGATCCAAGTCCTTCATATATTTTGAATTGCTTTTTTTAAAACTCCTTTATTCATAATAATTGAAGGAGGGAAAATGTGCAACAACATTATAAGCAATGCACTGAAGCAGGTTATACATAGACATAGGAGTAATATGCTAGTTAAGGAATAGAAAATACTAAATGATGACATTTTTACTTGATAACTAGTGTGAATGCACAGTAGATGACACCTGCACTGGTACTAATATAATATGCAACATTGTTAGCATTACATTATCAGCATCTCAACAAGCTTAGCCTATAAGTGATGAGTAGACAAGAGGATTATCCTTAATGGGGATTCGGTGTTGGTATGGCAGCTTGCGGATAGACAGCCTATTAGTCAACTACCTCTGTGAGGAATCTAAAGCAGAAATCATTAGTGAATAGGAAGCTGGGTGATTTCCATTTGTAAGCAATGTGCAGCCTCACTATAGTAAAATGCTAGAAAATCCACGTTAGTTAATCCATCCATTTGATATCCCTATGGAGTTGACACTGTAAATGACATTGCAGTTGTACAAGGGAATGGAAACTCTAGGACTGAGGAGAATGGTTCAGCTGTGCATTTCTACAGAAGCAGGACTACAGGACAATCCCCAAACATATGAAGCATAGAGACATTAAGAGATTAAGGGACAAGTGGAGCAGATTATTTAACTATGCAATCCTTAAATACACTGTCTTCAAGGGCCCAGTATCCCTTATGAACAAACAACATAATTCTCACATACGCATACAAGCACACACATGCACACGTGAGTGTGTGTGTGTGTGTGTGTGTGTGTGCGTGCGTGTGTGTGTGTGTGTGTGTGTGTGTGTGTGTGTGTGTGTGTATACAACTCTTAACTGCACTGTCTTCAAGGGCCCATTATCTCTTATGTTCAGACAAGATAGTGTTCTCATATATATGAGGGTAATGAAATTGGAATGACTCCACTCTCCAACATTTTACATTCAGTTGAAGACTTACCTTATTCACCTCAATCCTTTTGGTCATACACAGCATTTACTATTCCCGACTTTCTACAGAAGGAATAGGCTCCTGGGTAAACTCAGGACTCATCACAATGATGAAGAAAAGAGACAATGCCTGGAAAATCTGGAAACAAAATCCAACCAACCACTATCTTAACCAAACTTACTTTACTCTTAGAAAGATTGCTAGAATAGCAACAAACTCAGCTAAAGCTCATTATTTGTAACAAAAGCAGGTATCGTCTACCAGTAAAGCTAAGTTCTTCTGGAACAAAACAGCTACCTTACAATTCAGAATTCTTAAAGACACGATGGGTAATACTATGCTTAACTACCAGAATGCAAATACTTAGGCCTAACCCTTGACCAGTCTCTGGTATACACAACCCACACTGACAATACTATAAATTATTTCTTAAATCAAGCTTTGCTACCGTATATTTCATCACCTATCATCAACAGACAGACTTTCAATTGGTAAAAAAGGTATTACTATCCAAATCTGAATATGACCTACTATCTCTGCAGTACACCTACAATACTCAAATGTTATAGTTTAGAGAAAACACAATTTTTAGATTTATCCTTTTAACACATTCTCAAAACCACTGCAGTCTCATTGACAATTTCACTGACTACCCTCAACTGAAAGGGCTTCCTATCTCCTTCAACTTTTTTCTCTTCAAAGTATTATAATTAGACTACTGTCCACCTTTAAGTTCTAAACTGTCATTTATTGAACAAACCTACTCTCTTAAAAATAGCCTGCATGATGATATTACACTAATCAGGCCACCCTTCAAAAGTAAAATGAGAGAAAAAAACATTTACACAATTAGTTTCTGCATCCTGGAATTATCTACCTACTGAAATCAAATCAAGTTCTATGCTGAAAGACTTTGAAAATGCACTGTGAAAACATATTGCCAATTAAACAACAAATGAGGGGATAATGGGTGTGAGGCAGTCTGATTAAAGTCTGCAATGTATTTTTAAATCAGTGTTGATTAGAGAGATGATTGTGCAATTAGATACCTACGCAAGATCCTTACCAGGTTTCAAGATGACTGTTATTGTGGAAATGGGGGTTGACCACTTAACAGATCCTTCTATTTTGTAAGGCTGGTCCTAGGGTATTGAGTATATACTGATGCACTTTTGTATTTAACCCATCAGGGCCTGGGGCTTTGCCTTTGGGAGACATTTTAAGGATTTCCTGCATCTCTGCCTCAGTAATCAGGGCAGCCAAACGTAACTGTTACTGTTGGGGCAGCTGTGGCATGTTTGCATTACCTAAACAACCCCTTAATAACTTCTATACAAGACAGCATAGAGCTAGGGGTGTTAGAATAAAAAGATGCAGAGAATCTGCCAAATCCCTTGTTAACATCTGCCTCATTTTCTCATTTATAAGCAGATGACTGGTCCCAGCTTCACAAATTCCTGTAACATTAGATTACCTATACTGACTCCTCATTTTGTAGGCCAATAATTTCCCATGTGAATCGCCGTCTATCCAAATGTCATTACAGCTCTTTTCAAATAAAGCTGCAACTTTTCCAACTTCATAACACAAAGCTTCCTTTATAATCTCTTATAGGCATTGACTAATGCTTGATTCCTTAATGTTGAAGACCTGCAAACTTACTAAGCTTCTATGGTGAGGATTTTGCTCATTCAAGCAGCTTTATTCTTTTCAGTTAAGAGTATCGCCTTGGCCTGTTTGCATAATTCCCTTAATTCTAGCTTGAAGGACTTGCATCATGTGAGTATAGACACGCTACTAACTGGGTTCACCTTTTTATAGTTTTGTATATATTTTTTTATTTTACTTAGAATTATAAGATCCTTAAGAATGAGTTACATGCACATGGGGACTTTGGAGACAGAGTGGAAGTTGAAAGTGAAACTAATCACAGAACAATTAGTTAAGGGGAATGATACAGTAAATCCAAAAAGAGTTCTACCAAGGCACAAAAACACTGAGGAACTGCAAAAAGTGCCAAGTACTACTACTACCTGCCAAGGCTACTGTGGGAAGTGCTTTGTTAAAGACACAGAAGTCGTCAATTCTAGAGTACTTCACTTCAGGTGATAAAAAGGTGTATTAACTTTATTCAAGATATGCATAGTCCTCCAAATGCTGTTAATCAGAGTTTTTCACATGCTGAATTAAGAACTCGCTAAGCTTTTCTACACTTAGGCATGCAGGTTTGCCCTGTCTTTAACGGAATTCATGGCACCATTAAAGTTTCCTACAACAATAGCAGCACATTACTCCACTTCTATAGTCTCAGTCTTGTTAACCCATTAGCAAAGAACTTAAATGGATCTTTATTAGGTCTCTCTACTGATCCCAGAATCAGCTGTCCTGCTGGAGTACCAAATATCCTTAACATCAATCAACCATCCCCATCTTTTGCCTGTTTAACTATATATATTCCCAGTGACTACAGTCCATATCACCCAAAGATGAGTGTGCTAGCTCTGGCCACTCACTCTTATCCCTCCCTGGATTGCATCAGTTACTGGTCAAACCCAGGTCATCTTGGATATAGTGAAAGTTCCACCCGTTTCACCATGAAGTTTGTCAACCATAAGTAAATTCAAAATGGCATTTCCACTAGTGACACAGTAGATGAAACAATTGCTTTAAACATGACTGTAATTAACCCCTACCCCAGCAAATCATGAATAGTACCTAACATTGTGGTCCTGGTTCTATTAACTGAGACATATTTTCTGACATACAAGCCTGAAACAACCATGCCCACATGCATTTGGGAGCCAGTGGTGTCATCCCTTAGTAAAAAAACAGCAGCGTCAAGGGGCCATTTTCAGAACTCGAAACAGAAACAAAGCAAAACTATAGAACATAATCAAAAACAACACAAAATGAGTTAAACAGTTCATTCTACAGATATTTTAGAAAGAATACATTGACATATTAGAAAATATGTTTGTGATGACAGCCTGAAATCTGTGACTTACAAAGATAAAGGATGCAGGGCCGCTGTATCGGCTAATATTGACTCCAAGGATGTATTTGACCTGTGAAAGACCCACATGGAGTGCAGCAGCAGTTGTATATCCACGGACAAGTGGATCTGAGAGATAGTTGACTACAAAACCAAACTGTATCAGTCCCAGCAGAACCTGATGAAGATACACAAAGAAAAACTGTGTTAAGAGCAATGAAGTTTAACTGGCATAAGCATTTCCCTTCATTTTATATAAATTTTCCCCAAGAAACATGGTTGGATCTTTTTTAGACCAAGGAGTCTTCTGACATTCCTGATATATATGTAGACAGACTACATTTTATATTCATTGCATGAATCAGATAACCCAAGTCAGCATTTTTGTGGTTGTATACTAAAGAAATCATAGACAAGATTTGTTGAAGTATTTAGGCATTGTTTTTGCATTCTATTCATACAGTTTATACTGTCTGTTCTGACAAATTAACGTCATATATAAAATATGGAGTAGTTTGTTTATTTTTCTTTATGTCTATCAGTTTAACACAAAGAGTTATTGCTATGAGAATGAACCTCATGCTCTTGTCCTTCCCTCACTCTTTATTTTCTTACTGTGATTCTGAACAAATCACATTACCATTCAATGCTCTTGGATTGCCCCTGAAAAAAGCACTTGAGCCTTATGATTTTGTCTGGTTAAAAAAATTAAATAAATAACTTTTATAAGGGTTATTTTTTGTTTATCCTGCTTGCTGTTTTGAAACATTAGGCCTATCAGATGTTTGAATCAAATCGAATAATTGCACTTTACAGATGTTCCTTACAAGCTAGATCTCAGACTGACGATTGACTGGGATGAAATAGTGGCTTCCCAGTGGTCTGAGGCTTGTAGCTACTCACTGTGTATTGGCTGGGGAGTGATGATGGGGTTCTGTAACCTCTGCAGCTGGGGAGTAATAGCCAGTGTGATTTCAGGCTATATAACACTATTATGGAGTGCAGTATACAATAGATAGTCACCGATATGCACTTGCATGAACCTAGTAATCGCTGAAGGCCTTCTGGTCATAGACACATTCTCATGAGGCTGTACTTGTTAGATTCAGGACTTTGACTGGCCTACATAAGCAGTCTTATCTTCCCCTGCCCCATACAGGAGAATAGTCTTACGGCCACTTTCTTTCTTCTCCTTCCTTAACAATCACCTCTCCTGGTAGTCTGTGCTTGCTGCACAATATGAACTGCCAGTTGCTCAGACAGACTCTGTTAATAGGTTCATAGGTTCATAGATTAGTACTAGGCTAACTGCCTTTGTGGGCTATTTTAAGCCTAGCCAATTACCCCATTTGAGAATTAAACCCTGCACCTTTGGTTTATAAGGCAAACACCTTAACCATTATGCCAACCTCCCAGGGTATATACCTTTAAATGCTAATGAGCTACATACACTGATTAGCATGTCATGTTGTACATACAGTTTGCACAGTATATGATTTCAATACATACTTCATGGAGTTTGAATCACATGTGCTGTCTGTGTGTGAAAGAAATAAATAGTAGCACTTGAAGAAATATTCCATAATTATTGGCAATACAGAAATAACCTGTTATTTACTAGACTTCTTTTCTTATAGAACATCACAAGGTCATGCTGAGCCAATAGATGCATATGTTACCAAGCTGAAGAACAGAACCAAGGCTGTGAATATGTTAAGTTCATGATTATCTAATAAGAGACAGAATGACTTGTATAAGAAATTATGAAATAAGGGGAAGGCTTTTAAGAAACACAGAACCAACCTTATCAAAAACTGTGGATGTTTGCAAAGCATATAAAATTACTAGTAAATAGTCAAAATGATTAAGTAGTGTGTACAAAATAAATGTGAGTCAAATAATAAGTCAAACATGATGAAAAGTAAAGGCAGGTCATGACAAAAAAAATAGATATAAAAAAGAAATCCATGAGAGAATGAACTGTAGCAAAGGGATGATCCATTATGGAGGCTAGAGAAAAGATCACGTTGCTGTAATTAAGGCTTACAGTAGGTGTGGCTGTAGGCGTAATATAAATAGGAGTTGCACATTTAATCAGGAAATGCACAAAATCTCACACGGAACGTTGCCATTGTATTTAGTGGTATGAATACAAGGAAAATGAAACAAAGCACCAAACCAACATTCCAGATACTTAAAACAGTGCACCTCATGTTTGACTGTACATTATTGAATCCATATTTGTAACCATGGCTTGATGTGAATGTCTGTGGCATTACAAATATGGGAGCATAGTGTGGTGTGTGTAATAACCTTGTGTAAGGCACACCTGTCTGACACAATTATTGTTCCGACAGATAACATCAGATGCAAACACCACACTATCATGCAATGTATTCCCCAGAGCTGTGTATTGTCAGCATTTGCCACAGGAGATAGCAATGGGTATTGTGACAAGCAAATAAAATTAATGTGTTAATTAATAAAGGATACCTGATAGTGAATATTGTATCAGCATGTCAGACTGATGGCAATTAAATGTGTATGCTCATGTGAACACAATTGTGATCAGTCCTATATTAATGTTCTGTGGTCAAGGAAGGTTTCTCTGGATGTCTGTGCACAAACCACCTATGAACTGGGGCACACTCATATACAGGACTCGATGCATGTTCCAAAGTAGCACTGTCAACATGACAATGGCAGAACAAATGTCTACTGCCATGAAATCTAAAGTTACATTCACATGTGTTTATACAACATATCAAGTGGTAAGACTGATGTGATGTAATGATTGTTGTGTGACATCAGTACCTTCACACAAAATGAAGCCCTATGCTAAAAGTGAACATCAAGTTGTACAACTCTTCCAAATAACAATATGGATATTAATCACATTCTCCACAGTGGAATTGTTATTACAGCAGTTGGACTCCATCTATGTAAAGTCATTCAATCATCTGTACTGCATTTGCCCATAATTTGTATCTAATACAATGGGTGGAGAAGACCTGTGCCACTCTAAAAGTACAAAGTATAATTGGGGGGATGTCTTTCATGTAGAACAGTTAAGGACACAAATGCTTACAGTTGCTCAATGCTAGTTTTGAATATTTGTGCCTAACAAATGAGATAATCAACACTATAGTGGGATCAAAGAATGTGCCATGGTGTAAGTGCATCAACAGTTGTCATATGTGTGGTTATAT
Source organism: Protopterus annectens (assembly GCF_019279795.1). Taxonomy (NCBI): domain Eukaryota; kingdom Metazoa; phylum Chordata; order Ceratodontiformes; family Protopteridae; genus Protopterus; species Protopterus annectens. The sequence continues at coordinate 4,208,644 of NC_056740.1, forward strand.
GAAAGCATTACATCATGTGCAGGACTCAAGGAATATATGTCCCTCTAATTACTAAGAACAAATCTTGCTGTATGTCAAACAACATTGCCAGATGTTAGGTATAAACAAACACACCTGTAGAACCCCCTGCTGTTGTCACTGTGATTGTGGAATAGCAATTATGCATAATGTGGATATAATCCAGTATTAGAATGCATGCCTTACTTAGGCAACAATATACATTAAATTGTTTCCTTTCCTCAGACCTGAGGGAGTATCTCACTGCAACTGTTATGGAATGACAGTCTATTTAATTGATAACATCAGTCTTCAATACAGCCTTTCCAAAGGAAATGTAGAATAAACTCCTGTAACAGTAAATAACATCTACACATGAACATAACACATGTGGGTGACAACACTGTTCATGACATGTACACTGACTGTAAGCAGTGACGTTGGGATTTGAATGGTATAGCAAACATTGCATCCTAATGAAGGTTTGCTGAAACACAAGTGCAACTACAGATTTATTTCGCAACTGTGACACTGCACATAACAACTGATGACATGGCCATTGTGTATTACCATGATGTTTCTGCTTAAAAGTGGTCGCACAGCAGAAGCATACTATATAGCTACACCTCTTATATGTATTTGCAGCCTGTTCTGGACAGTACAAGGAAGAAACACACACTGACAGATGATAGTCATTCCTGTGTTTGAACTCCCTGCCTGTGTACTGAAACAACCAACAGACAAGTGCATTATAAGCATGTGCCACAGGAGAAGTTGAACTGTATGTGAGCCACACTGCATCTTGGAAAGGATGACATGAGCTGTGTCATGCAAAAAATTACTTCTACAGCTATGTGGAATTGTAAGTGTTGTCAATACTAAAAGGTGAAAGACACTCTTGTGCCCATTTAGATTCACACATATGTAGTCATGAGAGTCTCACTGCTGTAATTGAACTCCTTACCTACTGGCTGACACAGTCTACAAACAACTGCATTACATGCACATGCCACAGGAGAAAGCTGACTTTAAAGGTGTGAAAGTGCATTAGTGAAACAATAACTTCATCAGTATGTTGCAGACAGTACGCATTTGTGGGTAGACTAAAAAGGGATGTTGGATTGATCTGATAATGTAGGTGTTCCTTACGGGTGGGAGTCAAAGTGGCACAGTTGTTGAATTAATCTTCCAGTGATGCTATGGACCCATCATCACACATGCAAGTTGATCGTAACAAAATTAGAATACCCTACCTATGTAGTTATACAATATAGATAACAGTACTTAATGAAAGTGCAACAGCAGAGGTGTGACTCTTATAGTGTCAGAATGCCCTTTATAAAGGATGACATCATGTGATGTTGCAGAGAAGATAATGTTGGCAGAAGGGTCTGACACTGACATGGACTCACCTGCATTGTAAAAGTGTCACAGGGCTACTACTTTATTGAGGCCAGCAGTAGTTAAGGTCATACTTATACAACTACACACACACACACACACACACACACACACACACACACACACACACACACACACACACACACACACTGATTGCTTTGAGATTAGAACCACCTATCTATTTAGTTATGCTATCTACAGGACAGAATACTTAATATTAGTACCACCACAAAAGTCTGACTTTTATAGTGTGATAGTGGACTTTATAGAGGATGACATCAGTGTGGTGTTGCTGAGATGATGATGTTGGCAGAAGGGTTATACATTGATGTAGACTCACCTGCAGTGTAAAAGTAATTCCAGGCTACTACTTTATTGAGGCCAGCAGTGGTTAAGGTCATATTTACCCAACTCCATACATGCACAGACACACAAACAAGTTGACTGCTGTGATATTACAACATCCTATGTGTCTATTGACACAATCTAGAGGACACAGCATGTAACACAAGCGCCACCTCAGAAGTCTGACTTTAAAACTGTGACAGTGCAGTGTATTCAGTATTACCTTCTTAGTCTCTGTCAGAGAAGCTATTGTGATGTTGAAAGTTTTGTGTGAATTCATATTTGTTGATATGATGAAGTAAATGCAATGTTATGATCAAGAATACATACCTAATGCTGACCTATGTCAGCTCTGTTGTCATTAATGTATATTGCAGAACCAAGAGTGAAATGTAACTGCCTACTTTGTGTAGATGAGACACACACAAATGTCAAAGACAGGATGGACAATGAATCATTCATGGATCATCATATTGTGATGATGGTATATAAACATTAATGAATGGTACTGATATTAGCAATGGAATGTGCTCATGCATGGGCAATGCGGGCTGTCAATACAAAGCAATACTTAATATTCCAATGCAGGAGCAATAAAAAAATAATGATTTATGTGTGTCTATGCTGTATGTGATTGTATATCATTTGTAAGTGTTAGTACTGTAGTGCAGACCCAATTGTCCAGAATGAAGTGGTCAGTTAAGCACACAGATCACTGCATTTCACAAGTACATTAAACATTTTCCATGTAATGAAATAGCATCATCCATTAGCAATACTTATTTCTGTTCTAAATGTCTTCTGAAAGCACAATGCAGAGAAATGAATTTGCACGGATCTTGGCAAAGTGTTAGCACATGCATGATTATACTTTGATGTGTTGAACTCAGTCTGTAAAATAGTACTTAGTGGTATTCATTGGTGTTTCCTGTGAAACTTTGTACAAATAAGAATCATAGAGGAAATATTGTGATTCTGACTATCCATACAACAGATCTGAGTTATCTTAACATGTTGCAGACATAAGCTTCACATGTTGTATTCTAGCTTTCCATGTTAGCTCAAAGACTCAATTCAAAAATGAAGTATTATGCTTGCCTTCCCCATTTGTGCAATGGTACACTCTGAGCAAACAGAAATCTCTGCTCAAGGAAAAAGTGAAAAACTTAAATTTGATTTGCCTTCTACAGTGCGAACAGGCTTAGCAGTGGTGGGCAGTCATCAGCACTCTGGGCAGTACTTAGTGGAGAAAATCCACCTATCAACCTAGCTTTCTCTGTGGTGCAAGGTATACAATCACTAAGTTAAAATTCATGAGTAGAGTTGAAACAGGGTTCAACTCCAGTATGTGGATCATTTTCTAAAGAGAGTCAAACTGTGACTATTATGATAACATTTTATCATGACTTTAAGAATACAGAGGAATGACTATTAGAAATATGTTGCCTGGCCAAATTGCATGATTAATAGCTATTGAAATAATCTTTTATAGTACATATGAAATATGCTTCAATGAGAATCACAAGTTAATTGGGTGTACAATGTTATTCCTTTACTCTGTATTCCAATAGCATAGCATGTGTAAGCAGTTTAAGCACTATGATGGCTTTATTGGAAAGGCTCACCCAGACTCTGCTACACTTTGCTACACTTTGCTGTGAGGGAAAGGTTGGTTTGCTTTTTATTTGTTGTATTTTGTATTAGTTTATTGCCTTTTTATATTTTGAGTGCTGTGATTTATTTTCTTTACCTTGTGTTTTGCTTGTGTTCTGCTTTTAACTGCATATTAAAACTTCAAAAGACCCTACAGCTCTGTCTCTTGTGAGTCAGGCAGAAATTTTTCACCCCCCCACCCTGTCACTGTTGTGTTCTTAAATACCACTGTCTTTCTAGTTGCCTGCCTCTTATGTTAATTTGACCATATATCTCATTTCCTCTCTGCTTTCACTGGCTTGTGTGAGTAAGCACAAAATTATCATTTTGTGAAATCACCCCCCTTCAATTATTTAAATTTATTGGCCATTCTACTGTATTCCATAGTACCAGAATACAAAAGTGATCACCCCATTTCAATCTATCTTGCTGTTTTAAAAATAGTGACTCTCCACTAAAACTTAAATTTTTAGACAGGTAAAACTTAAGTTACCTACATTCACATCTAACTTCTCTAGTGCACACTGCAGTGTTTAGGATAAACCTTTTTTTTTTTCATCTTACCTTTAAGCATCCCTGTGACTAGCACTTGCTGTAATACCTGCTGGAAAGCACTAGGAAGCCTTAAACTGATACAAGCACTCAACTCTCCTTGTTAATAAGGAGAAATTAATCATAGGCACTAAATAGCCTATAATTGCAAAGTACCTTGCTATGGTAATGGAAAACAGCTCCTGTACTTTTCAAAAAAAAGCACCAAACCAGGCATGTCCAAGGGTCAGCTTCCATTGATTTCTCCTGTCCACCTGGTGACTCTGGGCATACTGGGGCAATGCAGCAATTGCATGTACACAGACAACCCTCTCCTCCTACCACCCAACACTACAACCTGTGAGAGATGCACTTACATAGCCAAACTGGAAACAAAGCTCTCTCCACCCAAGATTGTGCTAGACAGTAAAGAGGAGAAGGTTAACTCCCGCACTACACCTCAAGCAACACATAGCCCTTCTAAACTCACACCAACACCCACACATAGAAACACTAAATCCACATATGTGGAGGCCCTTAACTGTAACCTGCACAAGCAAGGACCTCCGAAGCTGAAACACAAACAAACACCAATCACAACCAAAGTGTCACAAAGCTCATAACACCAGTGTGCCACCCAGCAACAGCCCCTAAGACAAGACAACATACCTAACACTTTAGTCATAGGTGACTCTATAGTCAGGCACACTGATGTCCCACTCACCAGGCTGAAGAAGGAGAAAAGTACAGTCAGCTGCCTGCCGGGTGCCAGGATCCGCCACATAACTCATGCACTCAAGTCACTCCACAACAAGTACAAATATGACTCTGTCATTGTCCATGTTGGAGTGAATGACTTGAGACGTACCTCCCTGGACTACATGAAAAGAGACATGGAAGAACTCTCGGATCATGTGGCCCAGGCAGGTATGACCCTAGCCCTGAGTAGCATCCTGCCTTGGCCAGAATGATACCACAATATAAGGACAGAATGATTGACTTCAACAATTGGCTAAGCTTCTGGTGTTATTCAAAGGGGATCCAGTATCTGTCTGCCTGGGACAACATGATTGACAGACCACAATGCTTTAACAGAGATGGTCTGCCCCTGTCGCCCCTGGGATTCAGGTTACTAGCAAAGGCTCTTGCCACCCCTATAGTGCCTTTTTTAGGCAAAGTTCAAAGGACAAAACCACCACCATAACAGGTACAAGCATGCAAAATCTGAAGGTAATGCTACTCAATGCCAGAAGTCTAAACCTCAGAATGCACTTTCTCGAGGCACTCCTAAAAATGCAGAACATTGATATCTGTGCAGTAACTGAGACCTGGTTCAAGTCTCCAGAGAGCACCCCTGCAATACCAGGCTACAACTCTTACCACACTTTTCGGCCACCAAACCAGGATCAAAACACTAAAGGTGGAGGAGTGTCCATATTCACCAAGGATATTCACACCACCAGGTTAGTTGCCCAACACAATGTGTCTGAAATTCTCCAGGTGCAACTAACACTAGGTGAGACTGCAATCCAAATTGTAGCTTGCTACAGATCCCCCACCATGTCCCAAGATTCTCACTACACATTTCTAAACATACTGGAAAATATTAATAAACAACCAAACATTCAATATTGGGTGATTTCAACCACTCTGCCATTATCTAGGAAAACTACTCATGTACCAACACCTTTGCCCAATGGTTCTTGGAATTCATAAATTACAGTGCCCTGGATCAACTAATCCATAATCCCAACAGGGGCTCTAATATCCTAGACCTGGTCATTACCAACATGGGAAATCGATGCTCCACACATATGGTCACCCCCTCGTTGGTCAGGTCAGACCATAAGCTAATCACCCTTAACATCTGCATCCCACCCCACCCCCCAGTAAGGAAACCTCCATAAAAAACTTCTTCAAAGCCAACTTCATGCTACTCAAGTCAGACGTTAAAAACTTCATGACACCCATGCAGACGGGAACTGAAAGTTTGAATGCTGAGTCCTACACTAAGGCACTGTACGAGCACATTCACTCATGCATGAATCGTGCCATCCCAAATAAAACCAAGATGCTCTCCTCCAAAAAAAGGAAGCCAATCTGGTGGTCCCCTGCCATAAACAAACTTTGCAACAAAAGGAAGAAACTGTTGCAGAAAAGAGGAAAATCCCAATATGCAAAAAAAGTCCCTTACCAGCCTCAGTAAGAAGCTGAGATCCCTCATAAAATCCTCCAAAGCTAGTTATGAAAATAAAATTGCCAAAGATTCCAAAGACAGCCACAAGGCATTCTATAACTATGTCAAGAATCTAAATGGCAATGCTCAGATCTGCTCTGAGCTACAACAGAATGGCATTAAATACACTGATCCCAAGGATATTGCCAATATCCTGGCAGATCGATTCAGTGCCAACTTCACCCTCCTCTCACCACCTAAATGGCCCATCTCAATACCATAAGATTGCCAAATTCCGATAATAACAGCCACACAGATAAAAAACGCACTCTCCAAAGCTAAGAATACAGCATCCATGGGACCAGATGACATCCCAGGCTGTGTACTACATGAACTACAAAATGAACTGGCACCTCACATAAGTGTCATGTTTAATCACATTCTCACCTCAGGCTTCATGCCCACTGAGTGGTGCACAGCTACAGTTATCCCACTCCACAAGGGAGGATCCACCTTGGATCCTGGGAACTACCGCCCCATCAGTCTAATGACCCTGATCTGCAGAACTGTGGACGAGGGTAAGGCAGTCCACACAGCCTATCTGGACCTTGCCAAGGCCTTTGACACCATCCCCCACTCTGGAATCATAGATAAACTTACTAAGCTGGGCATTAATCCCTATGTCACTCAATGGGTTGTCAACTGGCTTACTGACAGAACCCACACTGTAAAAGTAGCTGACTCCAAATCCAGCTCCAGACAAGTGACAGGTGGAGTACCTCAGGGTTCAGTCCTGGGACCTCTCTTGTTTGGCATCTACTTCTCTGAAGTACAGGCCAACACTAAGGGACTCTGGCTAATAAAGTTTGCAGATGACTGCAAACTGGGAGCCATTACTGAATCCCCAAATGATGTTGATACTCTACAAAAGGGCTTTACAGAAACAGATGCTTAGTGCCAAAGCCATGGGCTCAAGCTCAATGCCAAGAAATGTATAGTTATCCCCTTTGGGAAAAAACATATACCCATGAATTACCACATAGGTGGCAGTATACTAAACACCGAAAGTGTGATAAGAGACATAGGGACACAGGTGGACAGTGGTCTCACCTTCAATAACCACATTGCCACAACAGTTTGGAATGTCATCACACCAAGGGTAGGTGACAACAACAGAGAAATGTTGTATAGCCAATTGTACCAAATCAAGTGTGTCAACAAGACACATAATTAAAGTGCAGAGCTATATATGGGTCACATTGTTCCACTGTATTCGGCATTCATCAGACCTATCACTGAGTAAAATGGCCCCTTTGGTATGTACCTAACCAGGCATATCCAACAACTGGAACGTTCACAGAGGTTCCTCACTAAAAGAATACAGGGTGTAAGTAAAATGCCCTATGCATACCGCATCAAGGCCCTAGTCCTGTATTCTGTCTCCTACAGGCTTTAGAGGGGAGATCTATGCCTGGCATACAGGGCATTGTCAGACCCCACTCTGATGGATCTCCTGCATATCCACAAAACAAAAAGCACCTGAATTACCCATTCTAAAGACTTAAACCTAGCCTGTGATATAAATAGGACCTACTGGAGAGATAGGTAAGTATCCCAGCGACTACCCCGTATATGGAACAGACTCCCCATCCATGTGAAGCAGAATTCCTCCCTAACCCAATTCAACTGCAACTTGGACAATTGTATGTAAAACCAGAAATTCATCCCTGGTTTGTCACCTATGTCTCTAATGGACACAGGCAACCTGTAAATGGTTCATCTCCCAGGCCCCATGCTTACATTTATCAAGGATATCAGAACTTTTCAGAGATTTGGCATCCATGGCTAGGCTTAAAAAGACCCTTGTGGTCATTAGCCTAGTAAACACCTATAAACCTATGAACTATGGGTCATTATTTTCTTCTGTGGGACAGGTGCCTATTTTTTTACTTTTTTTACTTTCAAAGAGAGAAGAGTGTTGGGGAAGGTGCTTAGGAATGTGAGGGTCAGGTAGGAAGGTTAGGTGAGGAAACAGGCACAGACATACAGGATAAACAAGACAGACAAGGATGGTGATGGACATAGAAGATTTGGGGACACCATGATTTGGATAGGTAGGGGACATCATAGGTGCATCCACATAAAGCTTGAAAACATTGAGAATCTAATCCTCACCCTCAGAAGTGTCATCACTATCTTGTCCCAGTTTCCTGTGTCAATGCTCAACATGGCATCATCTTGACAACATGATGATGCATCTTTTTGATGCAGCCAATTCAGGCACCAAAGTCCCTTTCCATTATACCCTCCACTAGCCCTGTCAGCTGTGAGTGACAAAAATCACCAACTCCACTAATACTACACTGGAGGGTATCAGTGCACCAGCTCCTGGTGCTGACCTACCTGATGTGGATGGGCCAGGTAGGGCAGGGGTTGTGGAGGCAGCTCTGACAGCTTGGGACCTTGACTTGCTGGGTGTTGGGGCTGAAACCTGTGGAGGGTTGGTGGGCCTATTTGCAGTGGTCGGTCTACTTCTTTGTGCTGCATGTCAGTTTTTGTAAGCAGAAATAGATGACAAAAGAACTTTTTTAAGCCATATGAAATATCCCCACCCCCCAAAAAAACAAAAAACAAATGAGAGAGAAAGGGGTGGGGTGAGATAAAAATTTGTGAGAATTAGATCCATGACATATCACATGACTATATAATGTCAGAAAAGAAACAGTTATGATTATCCAGTCTATACACCTTTGCCACATCCAGGTATGAAGCAAAGTTCTTACTCTGTTGTACCATTTATCAAGTGCACTGCTATGATATCAGAGGTACAAGTATTTATTTCAGTATTGCCATTTTGCATACAATTACAGTACTTATTAGGCTTATAGTAAGACCTAATGCATATGTATCCCATGCCTCTCTGAGGCGAATAAACCTTTCTTGGTGTGCTTCACAGTTTGCTGCAATGTTTTCAGCAGCTCTACAACACAGAAGAAGAGAATAAGAGACATGAAAGCATATTGAATAAAAGTGTTTGCTGTGTATTATATTCTATAGCATTTAATATTGATAGATTAGTGTACTTACATAACTGACAGATGACAGCAGTCCTAAACTCATCCTCTTATCAGCTAAGGAAGTCCTTTTTGAACCTTTTCAAGTCACTATAGTGGTGATGACAATTCTCTTCAGTGCGTTTGATGCCAGTTGCACTGTAAACAGCCTTGGTTAATCTGTTCCAAGTTCAGTCTTATACTGAGACCCAGTACAGTCCCCCTGCAGCAGCCTACAGCTGCAAATTCAGCACCATCATCTCCCACACCAGCCATGCCTGCAGAGGTCAAACACCAACTCTAAGTCTGAACTGGTACCAAATTCCTGTTTTGCAATTAATAGCAAGTGCATAAACATGCAGAACCATGTAAACTGTATTTATAAAGAACTGGAAGGTATTTTATCAAACAGCAAAGAAGGTGTGAAACATGGCAGTGAGATTTGTCATGTATGACGCTCAACATATTCACACTTTTTCAGTTGGTCAACACTGACAGGCTCAGTGGATTGGTTTGTTATCTTTTGTATTTTGGACGTTAAATAGGATGACTTGGCACATAACATTTGGGAATTACACACTGTAAAAAGTTAGTTGATCAATGTGAGACTCAAACCTAGGAAAGAATTAATGCATAGTTGCAATCAAGGTGATTATTTGTCAGTGCTACAGGAGAACTCTTTTTCAATCTTGTTCATTACAGATAAACTGAATTCCGTAAAAATGGAGATTTACTCCATATAGGCCTGTACGTGTGTGACTTTAGGAAGTCCTGTGAAATGCATTTCCATGAAAGAGGCAGCATTACTGCTTGTAAATGTATGTCAGATAGATAGGCTTTCATGAGCTGATTAATACAGGTCGGGGTATGATACATACATACTTCAGTACACATATGGTCTTAAAGACAGAGTTGGGCTGTGTAAGGAAAGAAGAATGATTTTAACTTAAGTATTTTGTCCATGATAGATATGCAAGTGCATTTTTATTCCATTCTCAAGATTATCCTGCTTAAACAATTGCACACACATTCAACTTTGTTTCATAACTAAATCAATAACGACATATGATACATAGCAAAATTAATTTATCAAAGTATTAATGAAATGTAGATTGTAATAAACACAATTATGATAGCCATTTGTATGTAGTGTTACCAATCAAAGTGTTGTTAGAAATTGCCTTCTGATACCCATTGTAAAAATAAGTGTTATCTGGATTTGAACTGTGGGTTACCTGTGTCCTGTCTCTAAAGTCAGTGCACATATAGCTTGTGTCACAGAGACAGTTAGGTGGATGTTCTCCACTCGGCACTTTTCAGAGCGCTGACATTTACACATTGACGCTAAAGCTGTTTGCACTACAGAAGACTGCCAAATAAAATATTTCACTTTTTTCCTTAAGCAGGTAAGCTTGATTGTTCAGTAGTGAGCAAGTGCAATGTCCCAAAGTCACTGCATTTACAGCTTCTGTCACAGAAAGGTATACAGCATGTGCACATCACTCACTCATTTGTAATATCACTCAACACAGACAAAACTATTTACACTAATGGAGATTACAGAAGTAAAATTGTACACTGTTTCCAGCACCTGTGAGTCTTGTTTATACTCTGATAAGCAGTGCTGAAGTTACACAGGCAAAACAAAAAACATATATAACAATTCATATTCCACACAACAAAACAAAACTGCGTTTTCACATTCGCAGCAAACATTCCAGGCAGCATGTGGCTTCAGACCTTGCAGTCTCTTTCCTGTTTCTTTAAAATCATTTCACTTAACTCATTTGCTACAATGATACTTAGATGAGATGTAGAATTTCTTCTTTTACTGATGTTCAATGTGCTGTAGCACAGCACACCTGTGCCACTGTGAAGTGCCCTACTGATGGCAAGGCAAGTTAAACTTCTCAGTTTGTACCTTGGGCAGTGGACTCTCATTCACTGCTTTGAAACACTGCCACTCAAGGGTGTGGTCTGCCAAAATGTGTGCAAATGAGGAGCATAAAAGAAATAGACAACTGCCAGTAGACTGCCCAGTGAAAAGAAATATAGTGTAGTAATAATAATGAAAAGGCAGGATTGTGAAGTTTCCCAGATCTGTGTGGTACAACCTGATTATATGCTCAGAAGTTATGCATTAACTCTGTCATATTGCAGTGCAGTATTATTCCTCTTTACCAGCATTGCAGGATTAGAAAATGTTCCTTTCCCATTTGCTTGAACATGCCTAGATCAATGTGATAGTGACAAATACTTTATGCTAATAATAGCTCACACCATATTAATGTCAGGTTACCAACACTGCCAGCTATTTCTTCTTTTTATTTTCTGAGCATCTTCCCCTCCTTTCAGCTTAACTATAGAAATGCAATGTTACAGACATTTATTTGCATCTTTGTTTCAATGTGTAATGTAGCTGATCATCATTTCAGACACATTTTAAGAAGAGGATGGACAGTGTGCTGTTACTGCAAGGATATCACTCTTGTTAAGGTTATTCTCAGTTCTTAATGTGCTTACACTTTTTATTTTAAGTCTACTCTGCATGATACAAATAATTCAGAGAGAAAAGTCACTTCAATATTGCTTGCTGTTGTAGTCAGAGCAATCAGTAACACTTGCAAGCCATTAGCAGCTAACAGTTTTCATTGTTGCTCCCTGCAGTCCAAGGGAGTGTGCATGCAATTATGTACTTACATACACTGTGTTGCCCTCCTCTACACCAAATGATTTTTTTGGTATTCAGGAATGATAATGATTTCACACTGGATTTGCATGTCCACAGTGCTCAGAGGGCTGAATCTATAGTATATAAAGGTACTGGCATAGCAATGGAAGTAGAAGGAGGGGAGACTGATTGGTTAAAGGCAGACCATTACTACTAGTTACTTTGAGGAGATTCTTGTATACATTTCTGCACTATCTCATAAGGTATGTTTGTACTCTTGTAGAAAACAACCAGGCTCTCTCACCACGAAGCTGTAAAAGCAATGAGCAGTTCTGTGGATGACTCAAAGTTCATAAACATCAAAGCATTCAAACCGGCAAAGCCAAAACGACAACTTCACTTTTCCAGTAAAAAATCCAATATAAAATCTGCAAAGAACCTTTATTAACTGTAAGCGCTTTCGCTTAGTTACCACTACGCTTCATCAGACAGTACATATAACATTTAAAACCTCTATTTATACAAAGAAGTGGAAAAAGGCGCCAAAATAAAACAAATGAATTGTTCAATTATTCAATTATTTAGTTAATTAGGTACTGTGGGTTGATGCAGGCAGTTCAAAAAATCTCATGGTCTTAAAGTGAGCAATGTTATTCATGATTAATAATACAGCTATTGACCAAGACTGAAACATGGTGCTAAAAACAAGTAATAATAATAGTAATAAATGAACAAATATCTGTACATCAATTGATATGGAAAAGCACAATAAATACACATAATAAGAATTCAAACAGAATAAAATGCAATAAATACTAATAAATATCTTGTGTAATATAAAATGAATACTTATTTCAAGATAGTATAATAAATGTACTTATCAAAAATCTGGAGAGCCATAATCTTTTAAATGGGAATACTACATTTATATCTTATGTTACTCATTCTTGTTTTAAAGTGTAATGTATATCCTCTATTCCTAAATTATTAAAGGATTATTAATAATTAAATCATTTAAATATTTAATAAAAGTATATAGGTATATAAATATGAATAAATAAATAATTTTAATACATCAATACATGAGTATATACATTAATAAATAGGATGATTGATTATATAGCTGTTATAAATACTAAATATTATAAATAGATAAATATATAAATGTACAATAATGTAAACATGATGAAATATGTAATAAGAATATGCACATAATTACTAATAAGATATAAATGTTAAAAATTTTGTCAACTAAGTCGATTTATATTTAATAAAACAATGTTTTATTAAAACAAATGTTTTACTACCATTTGCAGAGTTGGTTGATTCTGCCTGTAGCCATTGTGAGGGCACGGCACCACACAGGAGGGTTGCTAGAGGTGCTCAATGGAGGTCTCCTGTCCACCCTCATCCTGATCATGTTGCGTCATTACATGCCACCAATCATATGTATAGGGCTGTCATGAAGGCACAGCCATGTTCCACAAGGGCCTCGGAAGAGATTGTGTGAGTCCTAAACATGGCACATTCCGACATGCATGACTGCCTCAACTGTGTGGGTGTCTCACTGGATAGGATGAATGGCATACTGGATTGGGCACTGTCTGTGATAGAATGTCTGCTGGGGAAGGGCTGGCATCCATGTGTCTTTAGAGCTGCAGCATCCTCTGCTTTTAGCCGAAGAGGCAATGTGAGATCCTGCTACCATAGTGACACTACTTCCACTGCTCTGTCAGTGATTGAAGAGTCCACACCCAGATATGGTAGGCCATGGGGTTCTGGTCCTGGATGTAGTCACGAAGAGAGCTCATCTAGCAGACATTGCTGTCATTCAGGTAGCCCCCAACTTTGAACCGGGATGTAGAAATAGCAGTGTATCTCCTGGCAGAGGCAGTTTGTCTGGTTGGGAGCAATGACACTGAACTAATAACTCTACTGTGCATGGATCACACCTGTCTGAAATAGCATCATGTAGTACTAGCACAGAGTTTAATTATGTTCATGAAGACACTCACATGTTTCATAAAAACTGCCCACACCAACCCACACACATGCAAGCTAAGAAAATATTACTGTTGATTGGAATATATCTCCTGTTAGTGGCCCTGAGATATTTCCTGCTTTACTGAATGTTATGTGTTTCTTGCTCACACACACAATGACTACTCTGGTGTCAAAATTGGCCTATTGTCCCCCCACCCTGTGGAAATGACGATGACTTGCCATGCCCTTTGTTCATTTGGGTTTGATTTAAGGTTACATATATGTCATATGCACAGAGTGGATAGTTAAGAGAGTCTTTGTCAGTATGTTGATTATATGTATATTTTGTACAGAACAGGCCAGTGGATGTTTCTGTAAATAATACTTTTGGAAGGCTTTTTTTCATTTAGTACTATAATTAATGCATTAAAACCAGTAGTATTGCATTCCTCTTTTTGCCGTACTAGTGACTGGATTAATGCCAGTTATTATGTACAATGCATACCTGTACATTGCAGATATCATTCCTATAAGCCAAGAATTCTATTGATGGACACCTCACATGGGTTCTGATTGAGGAGATTAATGACTGACAGCATGCAGGTAGCTTATCTTTTTACATGTTTGTTCATATAGTACACATTCCACACTTACCTTGACATTACTGCAATTACGAGTCATGTACTTTGGGGCTATCTAATACTATCCATACACAGACATTACATGGGTAAGTAAGGTTTGTGGACATCAGATGGCATCACTTTTAATATTTGCATATGCTTAGGGTGTTATGTGTATTCTTTCGCTCGTGAGTATGGGTGTATAATTTGCCACCTATTTGCTGAGTGTGTGTGCTAACCTCTGAGTCTTATGTGTGTGTGTGTGTGTGTGTGTGTGTGTGTGTGTGTGTGTGTGTGTGTGTGTGTGTGTGTGTGTGTGTATGCTATCCTTTGCCTCTTAACCAGGGCAAGGGTATATTGTTCAGGCCTATGTCTGTTGGCTACTTCTGCAGTTGGAGGTTCTCCCTCAGAATCCTCATCTATATGTGCTGGAAGTGCTAGCCCTGCCTGTGGTCCAGGAATGTGTGGTCCTGGCCCTTGCTGTCCCTCTTGCTGTTTCTCAAGATAATATTGTGCAACATGGCAGAGACTGTGAGAGTTTCTGAGCGGGTGCCTGGGTCATACTGCAGGGCATCCCCTGTTGTGTCTAAACAGCAGAACTGTGACTTCAGCATGCCAAACACATGCTCTGTGTTTGAGCATAGGCATTGTTGTATCCTTCTTCTGTGGGTATGTGTGCATTTCTGATGGATATCATGAGCCACATTTACAGTGCATAATCTGCATCTCCCAGTAGATGGCCTTATGGAACATCACCCATTGCAAACTTTGTGTAAAGCTGCAAGATGTGCCATCTGTGTGAGTCATGATAACTACCTGGGTTGCCTGCACAGACATTGAGGATGATCCCTTGGCCATTACATCCTGGCAGTTCATTGTGTGGAACCCTTTCCTGTTAATGTATGTCCTTCCATATTCACCATGGGGCTTTTATGGCTATGTGAGTACAGTCTATGACCCCCATGACTTCAGGAAAGTGTGATACAGCTTAAAATTCCTGCATTGTCCATGCTATCTTATTTGGGTTGCTTGGAAAATAGATATACTCCCTTGCATATTCTAGCATAGCATTGAGACATTGTTTAAATATTCTGGAGGCTGAGGTCTGTGGCACCTCTGTTATATCCTCTGTTTGTCTCTGGAATGTACCAGTAGCTAATATCCTTAATGCTGCACATACCTGAGTTCCCACTGGTATAGTTTCCCCTTGATTTCCCCTGGGTCTAAGGTGGGGGCATCAGAGGCTGCAGAGTTCCTGTAGTGTTTCTCTATCAACCTGTAACACTCTACTATTTCAATATCATGTATTCCATGATATGTTACATGTGGTCTGAACACCTTCTTCCATCTCCTTGGACAAGGTCTATCAACAGCAGTAGCAGCAGACCGCAGATGTGAGCCTGTTGCACATACACATGCAAGAGTCCAGTAGCCCCTAACATTTGTTTTTTTCTAAGTGTTACTGTGGCTGTATTCCAATAGGTTTTGGTCTTCATGGCAAAGGGCTACACCATCTCTACATGGTTACTTTACAGCTTCTTGAATTGCTCCGCCATATTAGATTAATTAGCCTGTAATTCAGGTGCTTTCATTAGCATACTCTGCTGTTTACCTTTGTTTGGTGAGTTTAATGAATACAAAATGGCATGCTATCTGTGATGCACACAACAACAGAGCAGAAATTAGCCATTCATGAATCTAGCCCTCAATTGTGTTAATGCCAGTAAACCTAAAAGCTGTCCAAGATGCTTTAATTTATGTTTGAATAAAGAATTTGCTTCTGTCTGGCAATTAATATCACTGAAATGTTCAAATATTCAAGTTTTAAGCTGACATGAAGTCTTGTCTACATAAAAGGCTGAACATGAACATATCTTCGGACATATCATCCATTCACTATTGTGTACAATTAAATTAGCAATAGTGTATATTTTTGGTGCATTTGGCAATGTAAATTGATTATTCTTAGCAATAAACTTACAAGCTGAGCAATTACCACAGTATGAAGAACCCTTCAGTGCTGTTCCAAAGTTTTTTGATATAGTAGTACCTAAGGGTCAGCCATTCTCTTGTAACCACCCATTAACTGTTTAGTAGATTTACCCTTCCTATAAGTAAACTTACAGAATGACATAGCCCTTCTACCACTTCATTGTCAGCCTGCAATATTCATCAATATTTATGAACCAAATGTTATAAATGTTTTGATACTTGGTCCAGAGGTTGTAATACATGACATGGAATATGCAAAATTGGGGTCTTTGTATCATAAGCCAGTTACCCTTCTCTTTTCTTGGAATCTTCTGATTCTTGTACTGTCTGTATAATATCTAATGAAAACACTAATTTTCAAATCTCATGGCCATCTCTGAAGAATATTGATGATAATCACTACACTATGAACAAATACGTTTTATTCTTTACAACTGAGATATTTTTTCGAATCATGCATGGAGGATGGAAACTGATTGCTGCTAACAAGGAATTTTTATGGAAGGGTTTATGAAACAGTGTGATTCTCATTGTATCATGTGACTGTTTAGTAATTAGGACATCCAAAAAGAAAATTGATTCTAGTTGCTACTCCACACTAAATTGTAATTGCCTTTTGTTTTCATTGAGATAACCTATAAATTCTACGAAATCTGTCACATTTGAAGTCCAAATCAGCCAACGGCCATCTAAATATCTATGCCATATGTCCCTGGCATAGATATAGGGATTGTGGCTGGAGTCATTTAACATATCCTCCAGGTAGCCATAAAAGAGGTCCACATAAATGGGTACAATTGAAGCTTCTGTTGCTGTTTCTATTACCTGTAGAAAATATTCCAGATTAAAGCATTTTTATTTAGCATATGTCCAACTAAACATAACAAAAAGTGTTAAATCTAGGGCTATATAAATTTGTCTGAAATAACAGATATTATAAAGCCTGGATGCCTACCCAATGTGGTATGTTAGCATATAGGGACATCACATCAAACGTAGCACATGTGCCAACCATCTTCTATCTGAATTTCCTGTAAATGCTGTAAAAACTGTGTAATACAATTAATTCTAATTCTTAAGCAAAAAAGGAATAGTTTCAAATAGTAAGAAATTCTGAGAAAGAGTCAATAAGAAACAATAAAACCTGCGGTGGTGGTGCTGCGGTAGCGTTGCCGCCTCACAGTAAGACGCTGACCGGTTCGATTCTTAGCTAGAGCGTCTTCTGCGTGGAGACATGCGTGAATGGGCATACTTTCGTTGAAGGTTGTGCGTCAGGGCTGGTAACTCGGCACGTAAAAATCAACTACCAATCATTAGCGGACCAGAGTTCCGCTGTGGCAACCCCTAACCTGGAAAAGCCGAAAGACACAAGTCAATAAGAAACAATGACCAGAAATGATAAGCCTACCTGGTGGATTATGTGGCTATTTGTATATTTTCAGAAGCATGTAAAAATGTTGTGTCCTGGGGGTGAGACACCAGTAATTTGGTGACTACTCTCTTACTTACAATACCCTATTCTACTGCTAACAAAAGAAATGCATTCATTCCCATTCTGAAATTTTGTGGGATCCAATATATTCTTTTGATAAAGTCAGCCATCTATAAGCTGCATATGTTTCCTGCTTGCATTTAACAGAACCCCAAACCACAGTAGCTTTTAATTTGATGGCTGCATTTGTTATATCTTTATTTTTACAGACGTTATTGGGGTATTTGGTACTGGTGTTAAGTTAGCTGTTATTTTATACTGCAGGTTGGCGATATTAAAATGCAAACATTTCATAATAGCTTTTTTAAATACTAGAAAACACTTGTTTGATGGAGAACAAAAAGTAGATGGTTAGAACCTACAACCAGAATTTCATGAGTCGAATAAGATGTATTTTTTTTTAAAAAGAATTTTAAATTCAATTTTCTTAAAGATTATTTAACAGCCCAAATCATCTGTTTTTCAGAAACAATTGCGGTTATTGGTCCTGCAGACTCCTTTCTACAAAAAATTACCAAGTATGTTCAAAACAATTTGCATGTTGTTGAACATGTATGAATATTAGCTGTGCCTGTTTCAGAAGTGAAAAGATTTGATACTATGAAGACTGAGAATGCACGACAGAGAGATAGGTGTATAAACTTGTGTTGGAAACAATCCAGCAAACTAATGAACAGAATGGAATTTAAAGTAGATACTGGTGCAGTGTGCAATGCATGTCAAGACTAATTTTAAAACTTTAGTTTATTTGGCACTCAAGAGAAAGCTGCATATACATTATTAGCCTATTCTGGCCACAGAGTAGCACCATTAAGTCAGAAACTACTGGCTTTTCAGTAGTAAAATTGGTCTCCTATTACAAACAGTTGGACTTAAATTAATTCTGCTGTTATTTTGAGGTATTTTGTGAGTAAGCAGAAATGGTAAAATAAATTTACAGTATGAAAGCAAAAAATACGTATTCAGAATAATTCACTGTCACAGCCTTAAAAATGATATCCTTTGTGACTATGATTATTTGTTTACTCACTAACACTAACACTAACCCTGAACCTTACTTTAGAAAATTTCAGATTAACTACAGTTGCATTGCTGACGGTTGTGTATCAAAATAAAGTAAATGGACCTTTGGAAAGAACTTGCAGAGTGAAATGCTACTTTTTCAGCAACAGCAAAAGACTATGGGCTGGATTCATGAACGTCTAAGTTCCATACCGCTATTGTGTCCATGTAGCAGTGTGACAAGCATAAAATATAATGTTGTTTTTGTATTCATTAATCAGGTAAACAGCAGTGTATGCTAATTAAAGCATAATCAGCTGAATTACATGCAAAAAATAAAACACAATCCAATATGGTGGAGCCATTCAGGAAGCTATATATAACCATGTAGCCCTTTGCCACCAACACCAAAACCTATTGGAATACAGCCACCATCATACTATGAAAACAAAGCAATGTTAGGGGTTGCTGCTGCTTCCTTGCATGCTTATGTGCAACAAGCTCACATTTATCCTGCTGCTGTTGATGATAGACCTCATCCAAGAAGAAGAAAGGTTTTCAGATCTCATTTAAAATATCAAGGACTGCATGATATTCAAATAGTAGAGTGATACAGGTTTGCTAGGGAAACTCTACAGAAACTCTGCAACTTCTGCCACCCCCACCTCAAATGCAGGGGAAATAGTGGAGAACCTATACTAGTGGAAACTAAGGTATGTGTAGCATTAAGGATATCAGCAACTGGTACATTTCAGAGGCCTACGGAGTATATACTAAGAGTGTCACAAGGCTCAACCTCAAGAATATTTCACCAGTGTCTCAGTACTATGCTAGAGCATGCAAGGGAGTACATCTATTTTCCATGCACCCCTGAGGACAGAGAGAGAATAATGCAGGACTTTTATGCTGTAGCACACTTCCCTGAAGTCTTGGGGGTCACAGACTGCACTTACATGGAAATAAAAGCCCTATTATGAACAGGGAAGGACATACCTCAACAGGAAGGGGTTCTGCTCATTCAGCTGTCAGGTTGTTTGTAATGCCAAAGGATCATTTTCAATGTCTGTGCAAGCAACCCAGCCAGTTATCATGAATCACACATATGGCACACCTCATAGCTTTACACAAGGTTTTCTAGGGGTGATGTTCCACTAGGCCATCCACTGGGTAATGCATGTTATGCACTGAAACCATCAGAAATGCACACACACCCACAGCTAAAGGCTACTATAATGCCCATGCCCAAACTAGAATCATCATAGAGTATGTATCTGGCATGCTGAAGTCACAGTTCCACTGTCTGGACACATCAGCGGGTGCCCTGCCATGAGACCCAGGCACCTGTGCAGGAATTATCACAGCTTGTGCCATGTTGCACAATATCATCTTTAAGAAACAGATGCAACAGGGACAGCAAGGGCCAGGACCACACATTCCTGGACCACGGGCAGGGCCAGCACCTCCAGCACATACAGACAAGGATTCTGAGGGAGAAACTCCAGCTGCAGAGGTAGCCGGCAGACATAGACCTGCACAATAAGCCCTTACTCTGGCTAAGAGGTAAAGGATAGTGCACATATTCACCATCTAAAACTCAAAGGTTTGTGCACATACTCAGCAAATAACAAGCAAATGATAGAATGTACACTGAAGGAGTACACATAAAAACCGAAGTACATACAAATATCAAAAGTGATGAGATCCAATGTCCACGAACTTTACTTACCCGTGTAATGTCTGTGTGTGGATAGCATCAGACAGAGACAGCCCCAAAGCACACAATTTGTAACTGCAATAATGTAAAGGGAAGTAAGGAACCGCATTATATGAGCAAATGTGTAAGAAGATAAAACTACCTGCATACTGTCAGTCATAAATGTACTTAATCAGAACATGTGTGAAGTGTCCACCATTCATGGTTTATAGGAATGATATATGCAATATACAGGTATACATTGCACACAATAACTGTCATCAAGCTAGTTACTTACCCACTGTACACAAAGCAGTCAACATGACAATTATATCAATAGTTCACAAATATAGCAAGAAGTATGAATACAATATCATTACTTTGAATGCATGAATTACAATACTAAATGAAAAAAAAGCATTCCAAAATGTGTATTTACAGAAACATCCACAATCCTGTTATGTACAAAATATGCATATAATCAACATATGGAGAAGGACTGTAAGCTATTCACTCTGTGCATCAGACATATATGCAACCCCAAGTCAAACTCAAATGAGCAAAAGGCATGGCACAGTAATCATCATCATTATGGGGGTGGGGGAGTAGTAAGCCAATACTGACACCAAAGTAATGAGTGTGTGTGTGTAAGAAATACAGAACATTCAGTAAAGTGGGAAATATCTCAGGGCCACTAACAGGAGATATATCCTAGTCAACATTAAGGTTTTCGTAGCTTGCATGCATCCGGGTCAGTACAGGCAGTTTTTGTGAAATGTGTAAGTGTCTGCATGAACACAATCAAACTCTCTGCTAGTACTATACCCTGCCATGTTGGACAGGTGTTAACCATGCATGGTAGAGTTGCCAGCTCAGTGTCTTCACTCCAAACAATGGGAACTGCCTCTGCCAGGAGCTGTAATGCCACTTCCATGCCTCCAATTTGAAGTGGGGATGCTATTTGAGCATGAGTAATGAATGCTGGATGAGCTCTCTTCACAACTATGTCCAGGACCATGATCCCATGGCCTACAACTTCTGGGTGTGGACACCTGAATCACTGATAGAGCAGTAGAACTAATGTCACTATGGAAGAGGAATCTGGGAAGGCCATGCTGGGGAATACCAGAGGATGTTGCAGCTCTATGGACATGTGGATTCTGGCTGTCCCCAGCAAATATTCCATCACAGACAATGCGTAATGCAATATGTCAACATCCTATCCAATGAGTAAACCACACAGCTGAAACAGTCACTCGCATCAGAATGTGCTACTTTTAGGGCTTGCACAATCTCTTCTGAAGCCCTTGTAGAATGTGCCTGTGCCTCCATAATGGACCTATAGTGTGTCTAATGGTACGTAATGACACAATAGCATCAGGATGAGGGTGGATAGTAAGCCTCCTCTGAGCACCTCTAGCAACCCTCCTGTATGATGTCACACCCTCAAGATGGCTACAGTTAGACTCAACCAGCTTTGCAACTGGAGTAACCACACTACCCTGATCAACCATGTCACCCTCAACTTATTCTATATCTGCAGCCTAAGTGGAATGGGTATGCATACGCATAGTTACTGTGTCCGAAATAAGGCCAGTGGATGTGTGAGCCACATCTTCAGTGTCAGACTGAATTTCTGCACCCCCCTGATTGTCACTCTATATTGCTACCATCATCATCAGAGGCTACCGATACGCTGACATCAGGTGGTATGAGTTCTACACTGCCACTGTCAGGATCACTTGTAATAGTAATCACTAAACACAAGGAGGAGAGGAAAAATTAGTGGAAATAATCCAAACTTGGTTCTACACACTCATGTTAAAAAAATTTAGTTGTTAAAGAAATACAACACTTTTTACTCACTCCTCAAACTTACATCTAAGTAATAGTTATTAATAATCAAAGAAAGTTTGTGCTTACCATCTGCAGGTGGACTTTAATATGGTAATTCTGATGTCCCTGGAAACAGTGGAAGACAGTGGAATGAAGGCTAATAAGCATCACAATGAAAATGACATGACACAATAACAGGAGAATAATGATCTGCTTATATTACTCTTGAGAAATTTCTCATAATCAATCAGACTGATTGTCCCCCTCCTGACATCATTTTTGTTGGACTCTTCTCTCTTGTAAGGCTCATGTCTCAATGTTTTCAGATGTAGAAGTAGTAACATATAAAAATGTCTAGAATGACATTAAATGCCTTATATATAACATATCTGGGATTTCTTCTTGGGACACACTTGGCCTGTTGCCCAGATCAATACCAACATCAAAGCATCTGTGTGAACTCTCTTCTGAGCTGTCTGGATTCCTGACAGTAAACAGAGACAGAGGTGATATGTCAGCCAGAAAAAGCAAGAAGGATCCACCATGACGTAAGGCTTCAATGATGACATCTTACTCTGCATCACTGAATTGTTCAGCAGCAGGACCACCCCCCCATAGCCACTTGTTCCTGTTCTACCACATCTTTCCTTTTGTGTGTCACTGTAATCATATCAGTGGTATGGTACTACACCTGATTATAATTTCCAGCATGGCCACCCACTTCATTTATGTCAGCGACCACCTGCTACCATATGCTTTTTTTGGCCAACATATCACCTCTGTCTCTGTCAAGCAGGAAGTATCCATCATAACCTATTACTCTGCATCATTGAATTGTGGCTTTTGTAGAACAGATGGTATGGGTGCCATAATCCTACATGACATGAAACAGAAAAAAAAAACATTTATAGGACATATAGAAAGCATTCTCACCAGACCAAATCAGTGCACCCATCCTCATCACAAAACAATTGATCAAACAATGCTCATTTTGGACAGCACACAACTAAGGGACTATCCCCATAAAAAGAAACATTAATACATTAGCATTATATCCATTCTGTTAACATGTCTGTAATGATGACAGCAGTCGTGTAAATGTCTGCTTGATGGTAGTAATATCAATAACTAGGCAACAATTCAAAGTACAACTGCTCAAACAATTTTGACTGGTCTCTCCACTGTTATGGTGGTCACCACAGGCCATCTGAGAAGCCTAACACCTCCATTAGCTAGACATGCACAACACCTTCAAGTGGAGGATAAACACAATACAGTTGTCTGCAGTACTAACTTGGAAGGCACAGCAAGAACTGACAAGTGTACAATATACCAGCGGTGACTTTTTAAAATTGCATACATATCAAAACTCTTTTTTTCTATTGCATATTGAAATACATTCAAACTACGAACAAGAAAGCAGTTTATGAAGAGAACAAACATTCCTTATAAAACAGTGCAGTAATTTGTAGAACAATATACTCCAAGTAGGTGGCAGTAATAGTCTGTCTCTGTCCAATCAATCTCCCCTCCTTACACTTCCATAGCTACACCTTAGCCCTCTGAACACGGTGAAGATGCAAATGAGCTGTGAAATCATAAGTATTCCTTAATACCAAAAATCACTTGGTGTAGGGGATGTAAACATGGTGTAAGTAGCTACACGACTGCATGCACATACCCTAGGATTACAGGGAGGAGCAATAATAATAACAACTGTTAACTGCTAATGGGTTGCAAGTGCTACTGATTGCTCTGACTAAAACAACAAGCAATTCTGAAGTGACTGTTCTCTCTGAAGTATTTGTATCATGCAGAATATACTTAAAATAAAGTGAAAACACCTTGACTGCTCCGAAAACAATCTTCACAAGATTGATATCCTTGTTGTAAGAGCACACTGGCCATCTTGTGCTTAAAATTTGTCTGAAATGCTGATCAGCTATATTATATACACTGAAACAAATAAATGGTCATGACACTGCATTTCTGTTGTTAAGCAGAGAGGAGGGGAAGGTGCCCAGAAATTAAAAAGAAGAAATAGCTGGCATGTTGGCAACCTGGGATTAATTTGGTGTGAGCTGTTATGTGTGTAAAGTACTTAAGCAATAACCGATGACGTGGTGTGGTATATTGAAGATTTACCCATGGTTGGCATGGTTTCATCACAATGGCGAAGCCCAAGTGATTAATAAAGCCAACCGTGGGTAAATTTCAATATACCACATACCACGGAGTCGGTTATTGCTATTATACAATGACATTATTTAAGAAAAAAAATACTTACTTTTCTTAAATAATGTCTTTGTATAATGGTGCATTACTGTTCTTCCGAAGCTAATGGTATAGTGCTTCCTTGTGTTGATGTACTGCACATGCGTATGGGACTTGCTTTCCCACACATAACCAGTACATCAATACTTCGAAATGGAAGCAACGATGAAAATAAAGTCTCCATTGCGTTTTTTTTTTAATTAAAAAAAAAACAAACTTTAGGGCAGTTTAGGAGTAGGAGAGACAGCATGGAAGAAATACAAGGGATATCAGGTATGTGTGTTTAATTTTAAATAACATACCTGATCTCCCTGATATTTTGTCCAAGCTGCCTCTCTGGTATGTCCACAGTTGGGGCTAAAGATTTTATTTTTATTTTTTAAGAAATAAAAATAAAATTTAAACAATATACCAACAGAAAGAAGTTTGGGTGACCGAACCTTTTTCTGTCAGTATATTGTGGGATTTACAATGGGCATGCTGGTTGGGCTGGTCAATTAGCATGTGCATTTTATAATTGTCAATATTACATTGATCTAGACATGTTCAAGCAAATAAGAAAGGAATATTTTCTGGTCCTGTGTTGGTGGCAAAGAGGAATAAGAAACACAATTGAATGTGTGCTGTTATTGCACTGAACTGAGGGTTCATATCAGCTTAGTGTTCTATCTGACAGAGTTAATGTATATTTTCTGAACATATGATCAGGTTGTACAACCCTGCCTTTTCATTATTATAATTATCCTATATTTGCTACTGTAGATCATAGGGTAAAGTGTGTGCTATACCTTTAAGAAGCATGCAAGGCTGTATGTGCACATATATAACCTGCACACGTGCCTACCCCCAGTGCCATTTTGAAGGAGCAGCCAGTGTGTGAGCATGTATGATCATAGTTGTTAGTTTGTATATAAGTTACTTATGTTAAAGTCAATAGCCAACAGTAGTAATGTGTTTGTATGAAATAAAGCTGCTTGAACAGAACCCAGACACTAAATCAACAGTTACTGCTGACAATTGTCTGTTATTTTTCTTGTATTCTTCATTTACCTGTTTTGGCACAGTCCACTCTTGATTGGCAGCATTTTGAAGCAGTGAACAAGAGTCTTCCGATGGTACAACCTGAGAAATTTAACTTGTCTTGCTATCAGCAGCACATTTCACAGTGGTACAGGTGGGCTTTGCTACAGCATTCTGAACAGCAGTTAAGAGAAGAAATATTACATTGCATCTAAGTATCATTGTAGCACACAGGTTAAATGAAATGATTTTAAAGAAACAGGAAAGAGAATGGAGGCCACATGCTGCTTGGAATGTTTGCAGCAAATGTGAATATGCAGCTTGTGTTTTGTTGTGTGGAATATAAATCGTTACATATGTTTTTCACCTGGGTAATTTTTGTATTGCCTAGCAAAGTGCAAATAGGGCTCACAGGTGAAGGAAAGAGTGAACTTTTTTTCCTGTAATTCCCATCAACGCAAACAGTTTTGTCACCACTGTGTGGTAGTACTAATGAGTGAGTTATGTACACATGATAAATACCTGTTTCTTTGTCAGAAGCTGTAAATGTAGTGACTTTGGCCCCTTACCAGAATTTCTCTGGGGTTCATATCCATACAGTGTGAAGGGAATGAAGACAATTATTGCGCAAGATTTATGACTTACTTTCAGAACTTCATATGCTTTTTTTCCTGTTTTTTGCCTTGTGCACTTGCTCATTGCTGAGTAGTGTGCACTCAAGCTTACCTGATTAAGGAAAAAAGTGAGACATTTTATTTGTGAAGCCTTCTGTAGCACAAATAGGCTTAGCGGCAATGCATTGATGTCAGCCCTCTAGACAATATGCAACTGTCTCATTGCCACAAGTTGTAAGGGCACTGACTTTAAAAACTGAACACAGATGATTAAGGGTTCAAATCCAATTTATTTTTACAACAGGTTTCAGAATACAATTTCTAACAACACTTTTGTTAGGAAGGTAACACTACATACTAATGGCTATCATAATTATGTTTATTGCAAAAGTCTCAATGCTTTGATTAATTTTTCTAAGTAGCATATGTCATTATTGATTTAGTTATGAAACACAGTTACATGTTTGTGTAATGGTTTAAGCAGGATAATTTTGATAATGGAATACAAATGTACTTGCGTATCTATGACGGGCAGAATGCTTAAGTTAAAATCATCTCCCCTCCTCACACAGCCCAACTCTGTGTTTAGGGCAGTATGTGTAGTCAGGTATGTCTGTATCATACCCCAACCTGTATTAATGAAATCCTGAAAGTCTATCCATCTGACATACATTTACAGACAGTCATACTGCCTCTTTCATTAGAATACATTTCACAGGACTTCCTAAAGTCACATATATACATGCCTATGTGGAATAAATCTTTATTTCTACTGAATTCAGTTTATTTGTAATTAACATGGTTTAAAAGGAGTTCTTGTGAAGCACTGACAAATAATCACATTGATTGAAATTATGCATTTTTTCTTTCTTAGGTTTGATTTCCACATTGGTCATCTCACTTTTTGCAGGGTATAATTTGAGAAGGTTATGTTCCCAGTCATCCTATTTAATAGCCAAAACACACAAGATAACAAGCCAAGCCACTAAAGCTGTCAGTGCTGACCATCTGAAAATGTGTGAATAAGTTGGGCATCACACATGGCAAATCTTACTGCCATGTTTCACATCTTCTTTGCTGTTTGATAAAATACCTTCCTCTATGTTTATAAATGCTTCTCTTTACTTACATTTGCACAACTGCAGTTGGCATGGTTGTGCGTGTTTGCATACTGGTGATTAAACATGAGATTTGAATTTGGCACCAATTCATCCTTAGAGTTGCTGCTTGACTTCTGCAGGCTTGGCTGATGTGGGAGATGATGGTGCTGAATTTAAAGTACAAAGATGGGGTGTTGAGGAGTCCGGGATTTTTGTGGCACTTTTCATGAAGCACTACAGCTCTAGGCTGCTGAAGATGGATGATAATGGATTTCAGTATAAGACTGAGGCTTGGCAGAGTAGCCAAGACTGTCTCCAGTGTAACTGGTATCCCACACCTTAGACAGAACTGTCACCACCACTATAGTGATCTGAAATGGTGCAAGAAGGACCTCTTTAGCTGATGGGAGGATGAGTTTAGAACCAAAGACATCCCGCAGTGTTAAATGATACAGACTACAGTACCCAGTCAGGACTGTTATTCAATATGTATTCACATCTCTTCTTGTCTTCTGTGTTGTATAGCTGCTGAAGACATTGCAGCAAACCATGAGGCACACCAAGAGAGGTCAAATTGCCTCACAGAAGCACAGGGTACATATGCATCAGGTCTGCACTATCAGAATACACAGTAAAGGTAGAGTAAAGGAAATAACTGGCAGGTGTTACTGTAACAGCTGTTTGATTATTGGATGCAGCCAAATACAGCATCCTCTGTGGAATTTTGACATAAATCACTTGTCTAACCATTCACTTTTGACCATAGCATCAAGGGTTCAATTCCAGATGGATGTCACATTATTTCTTATTGTGATGTTGTACTTCTATGATGTGTTTCACGACACGTATCTTACTTTTTATCATATTAAGCATTTGCCAACACATCCATGACCATAAGGAAGATTAAGTAAACATCCTTATTTTACTCATGCCTTCATCAGGTTTTGTCTGTTCTACAGCTTCTT
The DNA here is from genome assembly GCF_019279795.1 of Protopterus annectens. Classification (NCBI taxonomy): domain Eukaryota; kingdom Metazoa; phylum Chordata; order Ceratodontiformes; family Protopteridae; genus Protopterus; species Protopterus annectens. The sequence goes on from NC_056740.1 coordinate 4,237,062, forward strand.
GATCCCCAGAGCCATGAATTACTGGTAAAAAACAGACAGAGGAATACTGAGGACACACCAAAAAGCTGTGCATTAATGATCCATAATACCACCCTTCCACAGGAGTCTGTATACCAGTCTCAATACCACCCTTCCATAGGAGTCTGTATACCTGTCTCTATCTTCACCCCTTCTCTCTCACCCCTTTGTACTTGTGACAAAAGGAGATACTGCCAGCACAGCTAGCTGGAATTTTGTAAATAATTATATGTTATTGGTGAATATTGAAATGATTTATACAAGATGCTTGTGTTACAAACGCATTAGAACTGTATGTCATGTGTATATCAAACTGCTGGGACAGACGTGTGTTGAAAAGGTATTTGTAGAGTGCTGTGTTTGAAATGTAATCACAGTGTGCCCTACTGGAAGAGAATAGAAATGTACCTGCACTATTGTAACTGTTTAAATGTATATGCTTAACAGAGAAAACTGGAGGGTTAACCTCATTCCAGCAAACTTTAGAAAAAATATCTGAAATTAAATTACTTTGTAGGACACAATAAAGAGGCCATCTCTCAAGTTTTTCATGCAGCTAGAGATACAAGGTCTGTACTAGGAACATTTCTGAATTGTCCTTTCAGTGAACTAATTGCTACTTTTGAAGCATGAAGGAATGCAATTGTTTTATGATTGCCAGCATCTGCCAAAGATCTGAGGAAAAGCTCTTGTCTGTATATTTTTACAGACAGATGCTAAATGCTGCCAGCTTTTAGCAAGGGGGGTTTGGCCTGGGAACTAGAAGTCAGATGACCAGAAATGATGTCATTCTGCAAGCTATCCCAGCAGTAATATTTTAGATATTAATTTGAGAAGTCTCTTAGTGAGACAGATCATTCTGCATTTTGTTATGGACCTGACAAGATCCACTCATCACATCTGCCTTGCTCTAATGAAGTAAGTTTCTAGGAAACAGTATAACTCTCTTAGATACAGTCAGGAATATAGTAAAGCTTAGTTTAGATGTTTTTCTTTATTTGTGTGAGCCTGTACTGCAATGCTATTTTAAATATTTCCTGTGATTCTGAACTCTGATGTCAATGTGAATATATATTTAGTATTGCCTTGTTCTTTTATTGTTTATTATTAAATATATTTAAACCTTTCATTGTGGCTGATCTTTGTGGAGATATTTTAGTTTTGAGAGCAATTGCATATTTATTTTGTGACACTGTGTGAGCCACTCCTAATCGCCTTGCTCTTGGTAAAATTACCATTTGTATTAGTATTAATATTACACAGTAAGATTGGACACCCTTTGTTAAGGGCCTTAAAATAGCTGTCGAGTAGTGACTGCTGGCAGTGGAAACTACCTTATAGTCTGGGCAGTAAGCCTGTGCCAGCCTTTCCCAGGTTTGTGTGTATGTAAATCAAACCTCAAACAGTGCGTGTGCCAGCTACTTGGGGTAGGGACATGAAGCACTTGTTAGACAGAGAGACTGCTGCAGGTCTAGGCTTGGTCACTCAGATGAGATCTCAACTCTATAGCTGTGCCAGTGGGGAGTCTTATTGGGGATTAGGAGAAAGAGTGAGAAACCAGCCCTGGACTGACTGTGGCTTCTGTGTGCTCTTAAGGGAAATTGTACTTGATGCAGATAGCTGCATCTGTAAATACTGTGTGTGTACCTGTTATCCTCCCAGTGATCATCTCCCACTGCTGCCAGTGGTGAGGATTGAGGCTTCTTGATTACTGGTCTAATGAGGGGTCGTCACAGTACTGTTGACTATTTATTAGGCTGATGCATGTGAATGTCGTGTTATGGCATTTTTCAGACTGTCATTAGTTTGATGAAGATGGTGAGTTAGTGGTTAGAGTTATTTCCTCACAGCAAGAAGTTCTCTGGTTTGATTCTCAGCTAGGGTGCCTTCTGTGTAGAGTCTGCATGTCCTCCCTGTGGTTGCATGGGTTTCCTGTGAGTCCTCTGGTTTCCTCCCACATTCCAAAAACATACAGTAGGTGGACTGGACACTCTAAATTGCCTGTAGGCATGAGTGTGTATGTGTGTGTGTGTGTGTGTGTGTGTGTGTGTGTGTGTGTGTGTGTGTGTGTGTGTGTGTGAGTGAGTGGTATGAATGAACTACTGTGGCAGAGCTAGCCACCCAGCAATGTAAACCTTGGCTTGAGATGATTGTCACTGTTGAAGTGATACCTCGACCCCATGTGCAAAATGGGACAAGGGGTTGAGGATGGATGGATGGATTACTTTGCTAAAGAATAATACCTACATTTTCCATTGGCAGAATGCATGATCACTGTTCCCTTCAAAGGTGTGACTTTGTTGGAGTATAGTGATAATGATCAGGTCTGTAAACTTAATTTTTCAACTTGACAATGGTTTAAATCCAGCATTAGGTAAAACTCAATGGTTTGAAACCAGCATTATGTGAAACTCTTACTGCCTGTTTTTATAAGTGTCTTTCCTGTGAATGAGTTTCCTATATATCTGTCTAAGCCCCTTCTGTTTAATCAGTTGCAGTCCTCAACATTTGTGTGAAATGTGATGCTAAATGTTATTTCAGGTGTTATTGCAAAGTGAGTGTTTCCCTTACACTGCATTGTACACCCAGTTAACTTGTGATTTTCCTTGAAGCATGTCTTGTATGTAGTAGGTATAAAAGTTTATTCAGCAGCTACTGCACACACAATTTAGGCAGGCAACATATTTAAAATTGTCATTCCTAGGTATTCTTAAAATCATGCTAAACAGTTATTATAATAATCAACACAGAGTGACACAATTTGTAAAATTATCTATTTATTGGAGCCATATCCTGCTTCTACTCAGTTTTTTCATTTGGGTGAGTGAGCTTACATCTTGCACCACAAAGAAAGATAAGAAGACAGGTGGATTTTCTCTACTAAGCACTGTAAGTGCTGATTGGTGTATATTACCACTTAGCCTGTTTACACTGTAAAAGGGAAACCAAATTATATTTTTTCACTTTTTCCATCAGCAGAGAACTCTGTTTGCTCACAGCCTAATGTCAAGCAAATGAGGAAGGCAAGCATAACCCTTCATTTTTGAATGGAGGTTTGGAGCTAACATGGAAAGTTATAATACAACACGTGGAACACCACTGAACACCACTAAACAGTTATTTCACAGTCCCAGTTCCGCACATCAAAGTATAATCATGGAAGCACCAGCATTTGCCACAAATGCTGGTGTTATATGTTTCTCAACATTGCTCTTTAGGAAGATATTTGGAGCAAAAATAAGTATCGCTACTGGATTATATTACCTCATTGCATGGAGATTGTTTAATGTACTGATGTGAAATGCAGTGAATTGTGTGTGGTTAATTGACCACTTCATTCTGGACAGTTGGTTCTGCACTGTAGCACAGATACTTACAAATTATATGCCACCACATACTTCCTTGATGCACATAAATCACCATTTTTATCCCTCCTGTATTGGAACATTAAGTATTGCTTGGTATTGACAGTCCACATTGCCCATGAACAAGCACATACCATTCATTTTGGTGTAAATACCATCATCATAACCTGATGATTCCTGAATGATTCATTGTCCATCTTGTGTTTCACAACCGTGTGTGTATCATATACACAAGGCTGGTAGGTACATGTCACTCTTAGTTTTGCGGTATGCATTAATGACAGCATATTTGTCATAATTCAGCAATGTGAATGTATTATTGATCATAACATTGATCTTTCTCCATCATATCAACAAATATGGATTTGTACAAAACATTCAACACCACAATATCTTCTCTGACACAAAATATGAAGCTAATCTATCTACACTGCACTTTCACAGTGTAAAAGTCAGACATCTGCATTGGTGCTGGCGTAAAGCATTTTGTTCACTAGATTGCATACGTAGATAGGTAAGGGGTTCTAATTTCACAATAGTCTATTTTTGTGTGTGCATGTATGTGTTTATGTAGTTGTGTAAATGTGACCTTACTTATTGATATTGTCAATAAAGCAGTAGCCTGGCATTAATTTTACACAACAGGATGAGTTCACATCAGTGTGAGACCCTTCTCCTAAAATATTTTTCTCTGCAACACAACATTAATATCTTCCTGTACAAAATGCACTCTCACATTATTAAATTCAGACTTCTGAGGTGGCACTTAATGTGTCCTCTAGATTGTATAGTTAGACAGGTAGGAGTTTTTAATTTCATAGCAGTCAACTTGTGTGTGTATATATGGAGTATTGTAAATATGATCTTAACTACCGATGGCCTCATTAAAGCAGTTGCCTGGAATTAATTTTACACTGCAGGGTGAGTCCACATTCATATCAGATCCTTCTCCCAACATCATCATCTCTGCAACACAAAGCTGATGTCATCCTCTATAAAATGCACCCTCACACAATAAAAGTCAGACTTCTGCTGTGACACTGGTGTTAAGTACTGTGTCCTCTAGATCTTATAGCTAGATAGGCAAGATGTAATAATCTCACAGCAATCAACATGTGTAAGTTTGTGTGTATGTATGTATGGAGTTGTGTGAATATGACCTTAAGTACTGATGGTCTCAGTAAAGTAGTAGCTTGCAATTAATTTTAAACTGCAGGGTGAGTCTACATCAGTGTTAGACCCTTCTCCCAAAATCATCTTCTCTGCAACACAATGCTGATGTCATCCTCTATAAACTGCTCTGCTCTTTCACAGTATGAAATTCAGACTTTTGCAGTGGTGCATGTGTTTAGTACTATGTCCTGTATGCATAGCTGGGCAGGTAGGTAGGGGTTCTAACCACACAGCAGTCAACTTGTGTGTATATAGAGTTGTTTAAATATGACATTAACTACTGCTGGCCCCAACATAAAACTAGCCTTGAGTAAGTTTTACACTATAGGATGAGTACACATCAGTGTCAGACCCTTCTCCCAACATCATCTTCTCATTAACACAATGCCATTGTCATCCTCTATAAAATGTAGTTTCACAATATAAAAGCCATACTTCTGCAGTGGCTCTTGTGTTAAGTACTTTGTTCTCTAGATTGCATAGGTAGATAGGTAGGGGCTTCTAATCTCATAGCAGTCAACTTCTTTATGTATTGAGTTGTGTAAATATGACATTGACTACTGCTGGCCTCAATTAAATATTAGGCTGTAGTAAATTTACACTACAGGGTGAGTACACATCAATGTCAGACCCTTCTCCCACCCTTATCTTCTCAGCAACACAACACCAGTGTCATCATCTATAAAGTGTATTCTCATATGAGTGAAGTCGGACTTCTGTGGCAGCACTCGTGTTAAGGACTGTATCCTCTAGATTGCATAGCTAGATAAGAAGGGGGTTCTAATCTCACAACAATCAAATTGTGTTTGTGATGGGGCCATTGCATCACTGGAGGATTAATTCAACAAGGGCGCTCATTTGACTCCTACTTATGAGAAGTATGTACATGTTCAAATCAATCCCACATCACCTTTTCACTCTGTCCACAAACACATAATGTCTGCAACACACTAATGATGTAATCATTTCAGTGACGCACCATCACACCACTCAAGTCAAACCTCTCCTGTGACGTGTATAATATACCTGTGTGTAGATTATGGCTCTAGGTAGGTAAGGAGCTCAAATACAGCAGTGAAACTCTCATGTGTGAATGTAAATGGAGGCAGGAGTATCTCACACCTTTTAGTATTGACAACATTTACAATTCCACATAGCTGTAGAAGTCATTTTTGCACACAGATCAACCTTTCAAAGATGGTGTGTGTCTCACATGCAGTCCAATTTTTCCTGTGGCATGTTCATATAATGCATTTGTGTGTAAATTGTTTCAGTAAACAGGTAGGGAGTTCAAATACAGGAATGACTGTTGTCTGTGATTATGTGTTTCTTTCTTTTACTATGCAGGACATGATGCAAATAAACATCGGAGGTATATTTATATAATGTGCTTGTGCTTTGCAACCAATTTTAGCTGAAACACGAACGTAATACACAATGATGATGTTATCCATAGAAATGTGCAATGTTACATTCATCAAACAAATCTGCAATTGCATTTGTGTTTCAGCAAACCTTCATAAGCTGGTGATGATAGCCATATAGCTCAAATCCTGACATAATTGCTTAGGTCATTCTACATGTTGTTAACAGTGTTGTCACCCACATGTGCTATGTTCACGTGTTGAAGTTGTTTCCTGCTATAAGTGTTTATTTTACATTTCTTTTGGAAAAGCTGTGCTGAAGACTGATGCTGTCTTTTGAATATATTGTCATTCCATCACAGTTGTAATGAAGCACCTCCTCAGGACTGAGGACATGAGACAGTATAATGTATGCTGTTGCCTAAGTAAGGCATGTGTTTCAATATGGGATTATATCCGCTTTGTACATAATTGTTGTTCTACTATTACAATGACAACAGCAGGGGGCTACTGGTGCATTTGGGTATACCTAGCATCAGGCAAAGTTATCCAAAAAGAAAATGAAATCTGGAAACACTCTAAAACAACAAATGTTTAATTCAAGTTCAAGTTCGCAAGTAAACACTTTCACCTTCAAGGCTTCTTCAGGTGAAATAAATACTATCAATTAAACAGCATAACTTAAAATACATTTTAAAAAGTCACATGACTCTAATAACACCTTCTGATGCAGCATATTTAAATAAGGCTTTAAAGTAAAACTGTTAATAAGACCAGGTGGTACAAATGCTCTCATTCTTAAAATCTATCTCATCTTTTCATTTTCAGTTAAAAGTTTTATATTCCCACCCCGCAATGGTCTATAAATTACTTTTAAAATCATAAACTTAAAACTATGTTGATCACCTTTCTCTATAATGTGTTTACTAAGAGCATTTGTAACTACTCTATGTCTTATATCACTGAGATGACAGGCTGTACACTCTTTAAATTTTCTGTTTGTCATACCAATATAAAAAGCATCACAGATTTCACACTTAGCTAAATATATTAAATTGCTTCTGTTGCAATTCCCATATGCATGTAAAACAAACTCTACCTGTCATGGGATGTGTAATGGATTTCTCTGTGAACATATGCTTGCAGTAAACACAGTTCCCACATTTAAATGTACCTTGTTTCACATTTCCTACCTTAAAGAATTCCTTGGGTTGCTTCTTATAACATAACATCTGTTTCAAAGTGTTCTTCCTTTTGTACCTGAAAGCTGGTGGATCCCCTACTATTTCCTTTAATGCTGGGATGTCCCTTAAAATTGACCAATGTTGCCTAATAATATTTTTTACTGCTTCAGTGTTCCTGTTATAGGTAAGCATACACCTCATTTTATTTCCTCGCGGTCCTGCAATAACTCTATCCTGACTCACACTAACAAAATAGGGTTGAAGCCCTCTGCTTAGTCTTTGCTGTTGTTTGCTCCAGTTAGCAACACGGACTTCAGACTCTGGGTAACCCCTATTTAAAAAGTCAGAGACCACAACATCTGATTGTTCGGACATCCTATCATGTACAGTATTTAATCTAACTACTCGTTGCATCTGATTTTTTATTATATTTTCAAACATAAATGGAGGATGCATGCTATTACGATGCAAACTATTACACTTAACCTCCTTTCTGTATAGTTCTGTATATACTGTACGCTGCTCATCCTTCTTTAATTTTACATCAGGGAACGTAATCTGTTCCTTAGATATATCATGTTTGAATCTTAGAAAAGTAGTAGTTCCATTGACATATAATATAAACTGTTCAAATTCATCTTGATTAACTTCCCACACAACAAAAAGATCATCAACAAATCTTTTATAAAAATTAATACACTTCTTAAAAGGATTAGTCAAAGACAACACATATATCTCTTCCCACATGTACATGACAATATCAGCATAGGTATTTGCAACTGCTGTTCCCATTGCTACACCTCGCTCATGATAATACATACTAGTGTCAAAATAAAAATATTTGATGTTAAAACCATTTTTAATAGGTCACACAATAGTCTGATCTTCTCAGTATCATAGTCTGAAAACCTCAACAAGAATATTCTGACACATTCAACACCATATGTGTGAGGTATTGATGTAAACAATGAATCAATGTCCATTGTCACCATATGGGAACTAATAGGAAGTTCTCCACTTGACCATTCGTACAACTGCTTTAAAAAGGTGTTAATGTCTTTTAAAATAGGTTCTCTTTTCTCAAATACAGGTCTTAAAATTTTCTCTAGAAACTTAGACAGGGGTTCTGTAACCCACCCACGAGCAGACACAATCGGCCTCATGGGTGGGTTAATCCGATCCTTGTGCAGCTTAGGTATCTCATAAATAACAGGTATTTTTGGATTTTCTACAAACCAATAGTCAAATGTTCTATCATCAAGCTTACCGCTATCATGGAAAACATTCAATGATTCCTTTAATTTGAGACATAAGTGATTACTTTCACTCCTTGTAATGTTACTATATTCGTCCCCTTGCAACATAAGCTTCATTTTTTCCATATAAAAATCTTTACTCATTAAAGCAATGCCTCCCCCTTTATCTGCATTTTTTTATTACAAGGTCTGAATTATTTATCAAAGAGTGAATAGCAGCATTCTCTTCCTTAGTTACATTGTAAAATGTGGGTACATTATTCTTCATATATAAATTATATATGTCTTGTTCTACCATCTTTTCAAAAGCTTGCAAGTGGACATTATTAAATGGCAGAAAGGTACTACTTCATCTTAAACCATCAGCTACATAATAACCAGCATCAGCATTAGGAAAACATGTTTTCAAACATAAATTACTTATAAAATGTTTAACTTTAGTCAATGTTTCTGAAATGTCTGATACTGCAGATGGTACAAATGACAAGCCTTTGTTAAGCACAGATAGCTCTGCTTGTGTAAGTACATGTGCGGATAAGTTGAATACCATATTTACTTGTTTAATTGGCTCCTCGTGAAGGGATGCCTGCTGGAATCCTCGTTCATCACTCTGCATCTTCATTCTCGGATTCAGCATGGGCAGGGATTGATTGAGGAGAAGCAGAAAATCCACTGGATCCAAGGCATTCATGCATACAGCATCCATGCATGCTGGTACATCTCGCTTCATTCCTCCTCCCTGTGATGGTGTCTTTGTCGTCCACCCAGCTGGTGAGTTAGACTCATCCCCATCTGCAACGGCTTCTCCTGCAGCTATAAATGTTGACATAGAAGCCATGACGTCAACCGGTAACTTGTCTGTAGCAAGCTGCCCTGTTACACCACTTTGCAAACCAATTCTGGTGCTAGGTATCCCTTCTTCTTCTGGCGTTAGTGCCACTTCTGGCATTATTTCCACTGTTAACCGACTATTAACAGACAACCTGGCAAGAAATTCTCCTCATTCAGTTTGTTGTAGCAAGGGTGGTTCTTGCAACAGGGGCGGTTCTACGTCATTCAAATGCACATGCTGATTGGTCTCTACTCTCTCCTTTGGCCAAATGAAGACATTCCCCTTTTCAAAGTCTACGAGATCTCTTTGTAGCTTTTTCTTCTTGCCAGCAGCTAATTTCTTCCCAAAAGCTGATAGCCTGCCAAAAGATTCACTTAAAAGCATGCCATACTCAGTAAAATCACCACATGAAACTAAATTATTATAAAGATCTTCAGCCTTGGAGTGGCATTCCTGTTCCATAGGCAAAAAATAAGCATTCATGAGTTCCATGTAGTTAAATGAGCAACTTAAGTTTATCAATTGCCATCTCCGTAATAAATCAGAGTATTTATCCCTGTAAGATGGCATTTTTAATATACAAAGGCCACTTGGCATGACCTTATACTTCAAGTAGGCTTCAAACAAAAGCTGTTGCCATTGTAAACTTTTATAAGCCATCAAAGTATGCTCAAAGTCTCTCAACTTCAATTTAAAAGTGGAAAGCAAATTCACATACACATTTTCATCTCCTGTGCTAATTAGTTAGCTAATTAGGAGCCAATTAACCAAGTAAATATGGTATTCAACTTATCCACACATGTACTTACACAAGCAGAGCTATCTGTGCTTAACAAAGGCTTGTCATTTGTACCATCTGCAGTATCAGACATTGCAGAAACATTGACAGAGGTTAAACATTTTATACATAATTTATGTTTGAAAACATGTTTTCCTAATGCTGATGCTGGTTATTACATAGCAGATGGTTTAAGATGAAGTAGTACCTTTGTGCCATTTAATAATGTCCATTTGCAAGCTTTTGAAAAGATGGTAGAACAAGACATATATAATTTGTATATGAAGAATAATGTACCCACATTTTACAATGTAATTAAGGAAGAGAATGCTGCATTCACTCTTTGATAAATAATTCAGACCTTGTAATAAAAAATGCAGATAAAGGGGGAGGCATTGCTGTAATGAGTAAAGATTTTTATATGGAAAAAAATGAAGCTTATGTTGCAAGGGGATGAATATAGTAACATTACAAGGAATGAAAGTAATCGCTCATGTCTCAAATTAAAGGAAGCATTGAATGTTTTCCATGATAGCAGTAAGCTTGATGATAGAACGTTTGACTATTTGTTTGCAGAAAATCCAAAAATACCTTTTTTTATGGGATACCTAAGCTGCACAAGGATCGGATTAACCCACCCATGAGGCCGATTGTGTCTGCTCATGGATGGGTTACAGAATCCCTGTCTAAGTTTCTAGAGAAAAATTTAAGACCTGTATTAGAGTAAAGAGAACCTATTTTAAAAGACATTAACACCTTTTCAAAGCAGTTGTACAGATGGTCAAGTGGACAACTTCCTATTAGTTGCCTTATGGTGACAATGGACATTGATTCATTGTTTACATCAATACCTCACACATATGGTGTTGAATGTGTCAGAATATTCTTGGTGAGGTTTTCAGACTATGATACTGAGAAGATCAGACTACTGTGTGACCTATTAAAAATGGTTTTAACATCAAATATTTTTATTTTGACACTCGTCTGTATTATCATGAGAGAGGTGTAGCAATGGGAACAGCAGTTGTGAATACCTATGCAAATATTGTCATGTACATGTGGGAAGAGACATATGTGTTGTCTTTGACTAATCCTTTTAAGAAGTGTATTAATTTTTATAAAAGATTTGTTGATGATCTTTTTGTTGTGTGGGAAGTTAATCAAGATGAATTTGAACAGTTTATATTATATGTTAATGGAACTACTACTTTTCTAAGATTCAAACATGATATATCTAAGGAACAGATTATGTTCCTTGATGTAAAATTAAAGAAGGATGAGCAGGGTACAGTATATACAGAACTATACAGAAAGGAGGTTAAGTGTAATAGTTACTTGCATCATAATAGCATGCATCCTCCATTTATGTTTGAAAATATAATAAAAAATCAGATGCAACGAGTAGTTAGACTGAATACTGTACATGATAGGATGTCCAAACAATCGGATGTTGTGGTCTCTGACTTTTTAAATAGGGGTTACCCAGAGTCTGAAGTCCGTGTTGCTAATAGGAGCATACAACAGCAAAGACTAAGCAGAGGGCTTCAGCCCTATTTTGGTGGTGTGAATCAGGACAGAGTTAGAGCAGGACCGCAAGTAAATAAAATGAGGTGCATGCTTCCCTATAACAGGAACACTGAAGCAGTAAAGAATATTATTAGGCAACATTGGTCAATTTTAAGGGACGTCCCAGCATTAAAGGAAATAGTAGGGGATCCACCAGCTTTCGGGTACAAAAGGAAGAACACTTTGAAACAGATGTTATGTTATAAGAAGCAACCCAAGGAATTCTTTAAGGTAGGAAATGTGAAACAAGGTACATTTAAATGTGGGAACTGTGTTTACTGTAAGCATATGTTCACAGAGAAATCCATTACACATCCCATGACAGAGAGTTTGTTTTACATACATATGGGAATTGCAATGCAAGCAATTTAATATATTCAGCTAAGTGTGAAATCTGTGATGCTTTTTACGTGGATATGACAAACAGGAAATTTAAAGAGCGTATAGCCTGTCATCTCAGCGATATAAGACATAGAGTAGTTACAAATGCTCTTAGTAAACATGTTATAGAGAAAGGTGATCAACATAGTTTTAAGTTTATGATTTTAAAAGTAATTTGTAGACCATTGATGGTTGGGAATATAAAACTTTTAACTGAAAATGAAGATATGAGATGGATTTTAAGAATGAGAGCATTTGTACCACCTGGTCTTAATGACAGTTTTACTTTAAAGCCTTATTTAAATATGCTGCATCAGAAGGTGTAATTAGGGTCATGTGACTTTTTAAAATGTATTTAAGTTATGTTGTTTAATTGATAGTATTTATTTTGTCTGAAGAAGCCTTGAAGGTGAAAGTGTTTACTTGTGAACTTGAACTTGGATTAAACATTTGTTGTTATAGAGTGTTTCCAGTTTTCTTTTTCTTTTTGGATTTGATTTTGTAACTGAAAACTGGTTAACTGCCTCACAGCTGGTTTTTGGATCTGGCAATGTTATCTGACATGGAGCAAGATTCTTTCTGAGTAATTACAGGGACACATATTCCTTGATTCATACACATGGCCTAATATTTTCACATAATCACACATATAGAATTGGCAATGCACTTATAGCATGGCACATTAATTTATCCCGTTATGTTTTTGATTTTCTCAACGCTTACACAAGTGTTCCAAAGCAACATTGACTGACTGTAAACATTTGTGTCCTTAACTGTTCTCCATGAAAGGCATTCCGCCAATTATAATTTGCATGTATAGAGTGAGAGAGGTCACCCCCATCAACTTAAGAAGATAAAGATTATGGGCAAATACATTACAGCTGATTGAATGACTCACATGGGTGGAGTTTAACAGTTGTGATAACAGTTCCACTGTGGTGAATGTTAATAGCCATATTGCTATTTGGTGGAATTGAACAGACTGGTATTCAATTCTAGCATAGGGTTTCATTTTGTGTGTGTGTTCTGATGTCACACAACAACCATTACATCACATCAGTCTTATCCCTTGATATGTTGCATGACCACATGTGAACATAGCTTTGGATTTCATGGCAATAGACATTTCTTCTAACAATGTAATGGTAATAGTGCTACTTTGGCACATGTATTGAGTACTGTGATGTACACGAGTGTGCTCCAGTTCATGAGCAGTATGTGAACAAACATATAGAGAAACCTTCCTTGACCACAGAACATTGATATAGGACTGATCACATTCATGCACACATCAGTATACTCATTTAATTGCCATCAGTCTGACATGCTGATATGACATTCATTATTAGGAATCCTTTCTTAATTTATACATTCATTTTATTTGTTTGTTACAATACCTATTGCTACCTCCTGTGGTAGATGCCAACAATACACAGCTTTGGGGAATACATTGCATCCTAGTGTAGTGTTTGCATTTGTTCTTATCTGTCTGCACAATACTGTGTCAGGGAGGAGTGCCTTATGCATTTTTTAAATTTAAATATAGGTCCATAGTAGGCTAACTGCCCTTGTGGGCCATTTTAAGCCTCATCAATAAAACAAAGTCAGAATCAAACCCTGTTTATTATATCTACGAATAAAGACCTTAACCATTATGCCAAACCCACATAAGGGTATTATGTATGTCACACTCAGCTCCCACATTTGTAACACCTCACACACCTATGTATGGGAAGCATAACCATTCCAATATTGAAGTGCATAATTCCCTTTAAAGATGATCCTTTTCATATATGTGTTAGGCCTATTTCTGTGCAGTACACAGTTAATACACAGGTCAGTTTTAACAATGATGGGATGAGTTCAATTCTTGCAAAAGGAGATTATGATGTCTGAGCCATTCCTGTTTTTCCAACATGTTATACTGATGGAATGCACTCTGTGCAAATATGCCATAGTGTATAGACTGTCCTAGCGGACTGTCATCTCAACTTAGCATGTCATTGACATTCATATGTCATGTTGTTCCCCTCTGTTACAATGTAAATTTGTGTAACTGCACAGCCTATGATATAATGCCTGCTTTTATTTACCTACATATGCTGAGGAAGTGTGACCACCATGACATAAGTACCTTCACATCCATTATCTTACTGGAATTTTTTCATTTATCCTCCCCTCATATACATATTTCTGTATACATCTCTGATTTCTGTGCAGATTGTCCTCAGTAGACTTTTCTGTCTGGTAACCTGTGCATTGTAGTTGCCCTTGCTATTAACCCATTGTTAACTCATAATATACCTACGAAGCATGCTTACTGTTCTGTCATGGCTACGATATCAGTGAAAAACTGTCAAAATGAAAAATATATTGCTTAGCAGTGAAATTAACATATTTAAGTGGCAAAAGTGCTTTCCTAAAATCATTGTACTGTAATGTACATTTTGCAAACTGAATGCAAACAAAATAGCAACAGTGTTCTAAACTGCAAATTTATACCTCTTTATAAACAAATAAGGACTTGTAGCAAAAATGTCTCTGAAATGACTATTTATGCCTTTGTCTACCACAGTATTATATGAGAAACTTGTCATGTCAAGGCTGGTACATAAGAGGTACACATGGCTGCACAGAATGTAGTTGGGCAGGGTATGATTACTTGGAGCATAGCTCTATAATATTTTTAAGTCATTGATCATCACTGGAATAAGTCAGGGTGAACCCCATCTCTCTTGATCTGGTCTCACTATCTTGCAGGTTCATAGGTGTGTACTAGGCTAATGGTCCCAGAGCCTTTACAAGCCTAGCCCATAGGATTACCCTGGCATTGTGCCACCCAACCTTAGTTCCCACTGCCTCTGTCGAGTAAAGCCACTGGAGTGATCCCTGGGGTAAATTTTCTATTTCCCATCCACTCATTAAGATTTCTCTTTAAGTGGGCCAGTGAGGTCCTCTGCTTGACATGTATGGGAATTCTATTCCATAGCATGGGCAGTCTCTAGGTTATGAACCTGTCCCTCCAGCATGTTCTGTTAATTGTGGTAATAAGGTTAGGTCTCTGAAGCGTGTGGTGCAGAGAGACTGGGATTTCTTTAGATGTAGTATTTCTAACAGAGCTGGGTCAGACATGGCTTTGTAAGTCAAGCACAGATTGCCTCTAAGTAGGCGATATGAGACAGAGAATAGTGGGAGTTTTTTGAGTCTGTCCATATAGGACAACTATTTAAGGCCTAGGATCCTCTTTGTAAGGTACTTTTGCGTCCTCTCCAGTTGTTGCAGGTATTTAGTGAGGAACATTACAAATGGGGCATTGTACTCAATGATTGGCCTATGAGGGAAGAGTAGAGGGAGACAATGACCTCTTTCTTCCTGGATACAAAACCCTTAGTAATGAGATGTGCCACATAGAAGGACTTTCTGACCACAGTGGCAATGTGGTGGTCAAAGGAGAGGTTGCTGTCGACCTGTGTTCCCAGATCTCTCTGTGTTCAGTGGACTACCACTGATATGGTAATTCATGGGAACCATGTTTTTCCCAAAGGGGATGATGACACATTTTTTGGCAATGAGCTTAAGGCCATGGTTCTGACACCAGTTATTGGTCTCAGTGAGGCCTTTCTGTAGCATGTCAACATCACCTGGGGAGTTAATAATAGCTCCCAACCTGCAATTGTCTGCAAGCTTTGTCAGCCAGAGTCCCTTCGTGTTGGCCTGGACTTCAGAGAAGTATATACCAAACAGGAGAGGACCCAGGACCGAACCCTGTGGGACTCCACTCGTGACTGGTTGGCAATCTGACTTGGAGTCCGCTACTTTCACACTGTTGGTTCTACCTGTGAGTCAGTTTGCAACCGACCTAGTGATATAGGGGTTGATGCCTAGCTTAGTGAGTATTTCTATGATTCCTGAGTGGGGAATGGTATCAAAGGTCTTGGCCAGATCAAGGTAGGCTGTATGAACCACCTTGCCTTCATCCACATCTCTGGTGACTAACTCAAAGAAGTCAACCAAGTTGAGCAGGCACGATCTACCCTTCACAAAACCAAACTGTGTGGGATCCAGAGTTTGGAGATTCCCTGTATCCTTGTTTATTAGGTCCATATCGATGCGTTCCATAGCTTTGCATATCAGACTCATCAGGCTAATGCAGCAATAGTTCTCATGGTTTGTAGTCGCTCCTCCTTTGTGATGAGGGATGACTGTAGCAGTGCTCCATTTGGTAGGGACAAAGTCCAAGATGAGGCTGTGATTGAACAGGGCACACAGGTGAGGTGCCAGTTCACTCTATAGTTCATGTAGAACACAGCCAGGGATATTGTCAGGTCCCATAGAAGCTGTATTTTTGGCCTTGGACAGTGCTGTTTTAACCTGTGCAGCAGTAATGTTGGGTGCCTGGCAATCTACTGGTATTGTGACTGGTCCCGGGGGGGGGGGTAAAGTTGGCACTGAATCTGTCAGCCAGTATATTGGCAATATCTGTTGGCTCGGTATAGGAGAGCAAATTGTGCAGTAGCTCAGAGCAAATCTGGGTTATTGCTGTGGAGATTCTTTACATAACTATAGAAGGTCCTGTGGCTGTCTTTACTATCTGCTGCAATTCTGTTTTCATAGCTAGCTTTAGAGGATTTGATGAGGGATTTCAACTTTTTGTTGAGGCTGATAAGGGAGTTTTTCCAGTCTTTGGACTTCACCTTATTCCACATCAATTTCCTCCTTCTGTTGTAGAGTTTGCTTATGGCAGAGAACCACCAGATTGGCTTCCTTTTTACTTTACATGGTGAGGAAAAGTATGGGTTAGCTAATGTATCCCTATTTAATTTTACCAGATCTTGTATCCTACGTATATCACCTGTCTTATATCCCCTCTGCAAAAACTTATTTTCCACCTCATCTAAACCTGAATCAAAACTTGTGTCACTCGTCATTAGCTTGCTGGTCCTGACTATTTGTCCTTTTAATGCATTATTAAAGACATGTTTGGGGTGCACACTAGTGCGATATACATAAGTAGGATGAAAACAAACCTTCCTAAACATTTTTGTTTGAACCCTATCATGGACATCCTTAAATACTAGCACATCTAAAAAATCAATTTGTTGTAGAGAATATTTGGTGGTAAAGTGCAAAAAAGGGGTACTATTGTTCACATACCTCAAAAAGGATAGAAATTGATCCTCTCTCCCTGACTATAATAAAAACAAATCGTTGGCGAATCAATGATAGAATCGTACAAACTCATTATAAGGAGATCTCAGGACATGTTCCTCCTCTCATTCTATCATGACCAAGTTGGCATAGCTGTTGACACGTGCCCATTGCTATGCCAGAAACCTGTCTGTAGTATTTCCCTTCAAAGGTGAACATATTATAATCCAATATAAGACCTAATAAACACAAAAAGTCCACCTTACAAGGGTTGTATGACCCTCTTTCAGATAACACTTGCTTCACTACTCCTATCCCATCTACATTGGGAATTACTGTAAACAATGATGTTACATCCATGGTAACCAATAACATAGGAGATGCATTTACATCTTCCTTCAGAACAGATATAAATCCTGCAAAAAAATGTTTGGAGTCTCTCACTACAATTGGATATTGTTCCACTACAGGGCGAAGATGTTTCTACACATAAATGGAAATGGGCTCAGTTACCCATCCTGCTCCTGCTACAATTGGTCTAAATGGAGGATCTAAAGAGTTATGTATTTTGGGTAAGCCATTAAAAGATGGACTCAATGGTTTATCTATCACAAAGTATTGAAATAACTCTTTAGTCATAGAACCACTTTTTAGTCGCTCACTCAATATTCCCAATTGCTGTTCTAATTGTCCTATTATTTCCAAACTAATCATCTCATATGTCTCAAAATCTTGTAACAATTTATTAATAGAATCAACATAGTACTTCTTATTCATAACCACCACAGAACCACCCTTATCAGCAGGTTTTATCATTATAGTAGTATCGTCTTGTAGGGCTAGCAAAGCCTTTTTCTCATTAAACGTAAGATTCTCAAAGCCTTTCTTTCTTTTACTATTGCCTAACAACGCATACATCTCTTCTACCCTTGAATACCCTTAAACATGAAAATATGTACAAACCCTAACAAATATATATATATATATATATATATATATATATATATATATATATAGGAAGCAGACAGGTCTTAAATTCAAACCAACTCATAAACCATTCTTAGAAGCAAATAACAAATATAAAAATAAATAAATAAATAAAAAAAATACAAAAAAGCAAGGGGTATCACAGTCTTGCTGCCCTAAGTTTTAAAAGTGGTATGAGGGTAACTGCATCATTGATCCCAGGGTGTTTACTGACCTCTAATCCTATCTGACAATATAATTCCCGGTACTCAGTTTTTGTTTCCCACATCCCTTCTAAGAATGGTTTGTGAGTTGGTTTGAATTTAAGACCTATATTTGTTAGGATTTTGCATATTGTGCATATTTTCATGTTTAAGGGTATTCATTTTAAAGCATTTTTAACAACTGCATTTCTCACAAGTAACCACTAGATGAAACCATTGTTACACAAATTGGTTTAGGAACACTACAAAATAATGTTTTAGTGGGAAACATATTGATATATTGTATTGTTGAATTTTTATTTAATTTTGAGTATTTTTAGTAAAATATATTTTTTAGTTATGAAATGTTTTATTATAATAAATGTTGTTAATAAAGTAATTTAATATAATAATGTTTTAAGAATTCTGATAGCAAAGTGTTTTAAAAAAGGGGGGGGGGTTTGCTCTCATTGGATGATTTGAATATGTGAAGGGTATAAAAGAGTGATTTTAATGGATATCATTTTATCTGATGAAGTCTGATTCAAGACGAAAAACGTGGTGATTCGTTAAGCATTTTCTCAGTGTTGTATATGTTTTCATGGTGGAATAAATTATATTGTGCATATACCCCCATGGAGCGGTGTTTCTTCGGTTCAGTGCTTTTTGTGGCTATTTTGAAAAGCAAGTACAGCATTTCAGCAGCCAAGTGGCAAACTTCCTGTGCAGGTTGAAAAGAACAACAATATATTTCTTTCAGCTGCCTTTATGACATCCTTCGTGTGTACAGAGCGGAGATTTAAGTATTACCATACCCTTTATACTTCCTCCATGTACCTGGTACCAGAAATGTTATATCTATTGTGCACATTCATTAGTAGCTTTCTGTTAAATCTCATCTAATGCTTTATAGTTGTTACAGCATCTGTTTACACTATAAGCACTTTTTGACTAAGCCAAGTAAGTGAGGATTAATGTGGAGGGTTTAATATCTAATATAATAACAATCTTAAGGAAACACTCCACAGAAACTAAAATAATATATATTTTTATCACACTTTGATCTTCTGTGCAATACCAGTTTCACTGTATCACTCAGATGATGGGCAGGATTTTGTAATGTGTTATAATTCAAAGTAGTCTAATATGCACTGCATACTGACATAACTTTGCCTTATAATCAGACTGTCATCTTACCTAAGTGCAGTCTGTATCACCACTGTATGACACAGTGCAGTCTGGATCACCACTATATGACACAGCAAGGTCACTAATGTCATGTCTTTCTACTGACTTACAGTGACAGTACTCTGAATGGCTCCTTCCTCTGCCTGTAGGAAATGGCAGTGTATCTTTATTGCAACACATCTGGTTATATTAGGAACAAGATACTAATTATCCTATTTCATTATTTTAAATGTTCTATTAGAGCGTTGTTGCCTCACAGCAAGAGGTTCTCCTGTTCGATTCTCTGCTGAAGTGCCTTCTGTGTGGAGTCTGCATGTCCTCCCCGTTGTCGAGTGGCCTCCGAAAGACATGCGTGAATGGGCGTGCCTTCCCTGAAGGTTGGGCATCAGGCTGGCAACTCGGCACCATAAAAATCGACTGCCAATCATTAGCAGACCAAAGTTCTGCTGTGGTGACCCCTAACCGGGAAAAGCCGAAAAGACAAACAAACAAATGTTCTATTAGAAATTCTTCTAAATGATTTGCTTTTGCTAAAACCCTAATTTGAATTAAGTTGTCATCTGGGCTATCACGTAGTACTTTTAGCAATCACCTGTGAGTGACATTCCACATTTAAAACTTAGCAGTGCTTTTGTACATTTTGAACACATTCACACCTATATCGCTGATCACACTGTTTACTGATTCACTCCTGCAGTGCTAAGTAGTGAGAGTTGCCATGTCTAATTTAAACTATAACTCATGAAAGGCAGACAGCACACAGCAGTTTTATTACAGTGTAACTTCATTTTGACACTGAAATTGTGAGATTTAGTACCATGATTAAGCAGTTTAAATGTGAGAAAATTATTTTAGCAAAAGAAGTAAGGCAAAAAGGAAATTTACTTATTCAGATGAAGTTGCTTTTCTCACATTTACATATTTTAGACAACTCATTAACTGACTGCTGGCAGGAGTTAACTGTTAATCCTATTTGAATTTGACAGGATTAACTTAGTCCTTTAAGGACCTAAATTCAAGATACAGCTTCCACTTCCCATTCTGCAATTATGCTATTCGCTTATTTTCAAAGTGTCCCTATTGAGGCAGTAGGTATTGCAACAGATACTAGTGGGAAATGATTTGAAATTTTACGAATAACCAAAATAGGGTATCTAAAGAATGCTGTTCCAGGTGTTGACAGGAAACAGTGGAAAAGATACTCAAATAATAATTATATATGGCAGAGTTGGAACTGGGTTAAAAAAGAATAAGAACAATTTTGTGATGAGAAACTCTTGTTGATTTGTGCATAATTGTCCTTTAAGAAAGCAACTAATTCTGGCTACAGCAGTAATGCAGAGAGACAAGCAATGTAATCTAACTTCTTCAATGTCAGCATTTTGACAGATTGTTTTGAAGTGAGGGTGTACAATGTGATGTGCTAATTACTGTAGTTAGTTCATTAGGATTCAAGCTATATATCCACACCTGGTACTTCTGAAAGTTTATAAATCTATAAATATCTATGTGGAAGCCTGCCTTATACATCCATGGTCAGCCTTACACATATACGAACTAGGCAACCACCTAGGGCACCATTTATCTAGGGGGTCCTTTCTGACCATTATTTATTTAATTGTTTTGCCCCTTTCCAGCCTTTATTTCTTCTGATTTTGCAGATTGTTTTTTGTAAAATCATATTGAATCTAATATGTTTAGTAAATCACTGAGGATTACAGCCATTGAACAATTTCAGAGTCCCAGTAGTGGATTTAGTGTGAATCAGGGGTGTGTAGGCAGTGCATCTTCCTCACCCTCTCTTCTAGCACAGTCCTCTCAAATGTGCTGCTAGAAGTGGTACATTATAATTTTCAGATCTGATTTAGTGGTGCTGTTTCTTTCTTTCTTTCTTTCGTTCTTTCTTTTTTTTGAGCTAGTGTGCAGTGTGTGATTGTAGATTAGTAGCGTCATCAGAACATGCATGTAAGCAACTCAAGAGCTTCAGTTCACAATTAGATATGTTGAGGGGAAAAGGTAATGTTAAAATTAACACAGGCATGATCAACCCACTTCCAAAATGCCTAAACCAACTTCTACCTGTAGAAGTAGTCCCACAGTAACCCTGTTCTAACTGTTATGATCTAACAACTCTAAATCTTAGCTACCAATACTGTAACCTTATGTGTGACCTTAAATAGAAGTATATATTTGCACTTATCATCTCCTAGTAATGCAAACTGGAGCTCCACCTACTGGAAATGATAGTTACCCAAACACACTATTGAAATAATATTTAAATGTAGTGAAGATTTCAGTTTCTAAACTACCTACAGACGTTAATCCATTTTCCACAGTAGTTTCAGCTGGCTGGCAGAGTCCTTTAGCACGGAGTTGCATGTGCCATGGCCATGGTTTTCTTATTGCTGAGTGCAGCTCCAGCTTGTGTATCCTGCAGTTCTCTCAACTCAAAAGTTATTAGTGATTCCAGGCCTTCATTAGGGATGTAAAACATAAAATTAGAAGTATTGAATCACCACTTCTTGTACATGAAGCTGTAAATAAATGCAAGGGTCTGTTCTAGAATGTGCCTACTTTATTTGCTGAGTTCAAAGAAGACCACAGCTTTTAAAATAGTGATGTAGCACTTTTGAAAGACCATAAAGCATGCCATTAAAAGCTGAAATTTGTCTATCTGTGACTGATTTGAGTGGAGTATATTTCCTTTATCTTCCCTTTTTATGTTTGTTAGATTAGCACAGTACATGTTTTGTTGTCCTGATATTTCTTTTCATTGAATTGCACATGTAATCTGCCTTGTTTATTTCTGCAAATACTCAGGTTTTTTTTGCATACCTCAAAGGGAATGGACTCCATTCCTAAGTCAAGGCATAATTAAAGTTCATTAAATCAGTATTGTTTCAGTCTTTTATATTAGCTATGAGTCATCTTTTCAGCACCCACAATGCACAAAGAACGTCTCTGTCAGAAAAATATGTATTAATGTGTGTGCTTAATGCTAATTAGAAACTAAATGAATTAACACGTTTTTCATTCTATTTTGTATGCACTATTTTATATACAGCTGAATTTCATATGAGACTAAAAGATGCTTTTGAAACTGCAGTGTGCTTTCTGAAACTTGCAAGATGCCCTCTGACCTAGTAATTGCTAGCACAGCAATATTCATGTTTATGCCTTTTTGGAAATGTACTTGAGAAGCAGGTGATTATCTGCTAGGTCAGGAAGCAATGAATGAACAATGCTATATTCTGTAATGTAATGATTTTGAACAATTAGATCTGTTCGAAGTATGAGAACACGCACAGCTGCAGAAGGAAGAGATAAAACAGACAAAGGACTGTTGGAGAAATAAACTGCAATCTATACTTGCTTTGTGCTCAAATTAGCCATAGTACCTTGAATGGTAACATTGCATATATCTAAGCCAAGGCCACGTTGTTTTTCTTAGGAAGTTTTCTCACAAAAATTGATAGTACAAGCAGAAAATCATATAAACAAGCACTACGAAATGATGATGTTAAAACTTGTGATTTACTACGTCAGCTTGGTAGACAATGTCTTATTAGAAAATGTATAAAAATGCTTGCATTTCCTGATTCTAGTCAGACAAACTCTGTATTAGCACGTTTTTGTCTCCTTGCTGCAAGATTAAAGTGCCTTAACCTGAACCTACCATGTATTGATCATTTTTAAAGTATATATTTCCTTTGACAGATTTGGTCCTTCGAGCCGGAAAACATATCTCTCACTCTGGCTCAGGTCAGAATTGGGCCCAGTGGCATGAACCCATACGGAGAAGTGGCCACATCGGTTCTTCTGCTTTGAAAGACCTCCGACTGAATTGTCGTTCAAAAGAGGCCAGCCACTGTTTCTGATCTGTGATTGGAGGACGAGTCAACGTTCCGGTGGGATCAAGACACGGAGGCTCAGGTAAGGAGGAATTTACCTTTTTTTCTGTTTTAGATCAGGGACTTGTTACAGTATTGTTTTTGTCAGGGAGATTTGCATGTGCAGATCAGAGGCAAAAAAGATTGCTGTCTTGCCATAGATCAGGGAAAAAGAATAGGTAGGCAGTTATTCTAGATAAACTGTGAAAAGGTGTAAATCGTGGTACCACGTGATAAAAAAGGGTTACGTAACAATTTCTAACTTAGCTAAGACAACATGGGAAATCAGTGCACAAAAGGTTCCCGAGATCCGCCCTTAACCGAAGACGCGAAATATGTGCAATTACAGCGTGCCGACAATGTTAGGTATTATACAAAATGGGTTAATAAATACAAATTTGATGGTAATTTAGATAAACCTTCACTTATTAAACTTGTTAGACAACTTAAAACAGATGCGAAAGGTCAGCTAAAAAAGCAACGACAGCTAGGAGTCCCTCAGGCACACAGGTGGCTTGAGGAAGCAAACTGAAGGGAACAAAAGATTAAAAATTCAAAAGCAATGTTTTTAGATAAATAAGACAATAACTTGGTAATAGCAACAGCCCCTCCGCCCCCTCCGCTTGCCTTAACAGAATATGAAGTGAGTGGACAAGCTGATCCACCTCCGCTATACCCAGCTGTTCCTGCAAAACCAAAACCATTTGTCAGAGATCCTATCGAGACCAGGTCTCGAGCACGCAACTTAAGAGGGGATATTGAATTGTATGAAATAAATAAAAATTCACAAGTTATAAGTGAAGAAGAGATATGTCCATTCATAGAAGTACCAAATCCGCAGGCAGGACAGGCAGGACAGGACACAACTCTTCTAGTATATAGACCGTGGACACCGGAAGTCATCCGGAAAGCCACAGAGGGAATTCCCCATCCAAAAGTTAATTTTAGAAAATTCTTAGAAGACTTACAGGGCATGAGGTTAAGTTACCATTTGAATGGAGAGGAAGTAGAGAAAGTAGTCAGACAAATCGTGGGTCCAGATTGGCACATGATCAGTGGCAACTGGAATCCCCGTGATGCAGAGCTTAGACCACTCCCACATAGTAACGCAGAACTGGACAACAGAGTGAAAGGTCTGACAGACCGAATCTCTGAGAAATGGAAGCCTAGGGCTGATTGGACTTGCATTAATCAATGCATACAACAAGAAGGTGAAACTGTTGATAGATATTATGCCAGATTATTAAAGTGTTTTAATAACCATTGTGGAATGCAGGTACCTGAAGACCAAATACATGATTCCCCATATGAGCAGCAGCTAAAGAATGCACTTTTGAAAGGCAGTATTGCACCCATTAGCAGCTTTATTACAAAGCACATGGTAGATCATCGTACAAGTAGATTACAGTCATTACTTGAATATGCAAGACATGCCGAAAGGCATTTTAATAGCAAAAAGAAAAAGAAAACTCAGGTATTTGCAGTAGAAGACGGATCAGAAGTCTTTGTAGTACAGACTGGGAAGAAGGGTAAGAAAAATGCCCAGGGAAACAAACAATCTGATAAAAGATCAGAGGACTTTGAAGAGAGAAAGAAAAGGGGTGAATGTTTTAAATGCGGGAAAAAGGGACATTTAGCAAGGGATTGCAGACAAAATAAAAAGGTAACCACAGAAGACAAGGAGGGTATATGGTAGTCAAGAATCACTGGAAAGGAATAAACAAGAAAAGACAAGTGCAAATGTAGTAGAAGGGGTAGAGGACGTGATAGAAGAGGTAGAGGATGTGCATGAAATCACAGATAATGAAGAAAATGAAATTTTGGACTTAGCATTATTAAGCCTAGAGCTCTACTTAGCAGACACAAAACCGGAAGTTACACTTCTGGTAGAAGGGAGGGAAGTTAAATTCCTGTGTGACTCAAGGGCTTCACGGACCCTGATACATCCTTCCAAACTACCAGAAAATTCAGAATCACTTGACTACATATTAGTGAAAGCAGCTAATGGACAGCTGTATCGGGAGCCACTCTCCAACAACATAGCAATAACTGACCCAGTTTCAGGGATGACCCCAGAAAAGCAAAATTGTTGTTTCTGCAAAATGCCCAGTGAATCTCTTGGGCAGAGACCTAATGCAGATATTTGGCATAGCCGTAGTTCCAACTATGCAGGGTATGGAAGCACAGTGACAAATGGATACTTTTGTAGTGCGACCAGAGGGTGAAACATTCTATTGGTACAGCCAGGACTTAGTTACTACTGGTCCAGGGGCAGTAACCGAAGAACTGATGAACGTAGCCATCAGTAAATCCCCCTCCCTTGACACTGATAAACAGCATTTGTTGCATTGCACTCTATATTACTGTAGCAAACCAGGACCTGATAAAGAATATGAGCAAGAACTGTTTAAAAACCATGCTAACAGATTAGTATTACGAAATTTGTACTGGGACATAGAAGGAAACAGTGTAGTAAGCTGTTCATTGCCCCAGGAATTCCTAGCACTTTACAAATCTAATCGATTACCACATGTGAGTTTGACTAAAGATAGAAATGTGAAGTGGGTAGACCTAGGAGAAAAAGTCACGAGGTGGGAAAAACAGACAGAGTTAGAACTTTCTGAACAGGGAGTACAAAAGCAGAAACTAAATTGGATAACGCAGACACACCCAGCTGTGCACTCCCAGGCAAGTGAGGACAGCTGAGTAGCACTCTTACTAGAGGAAGAGGAAAAAGCTATACTAGACATACCAGAGACTCTCTGGTCAACAGGAAAATCAGATGTAGGACTTATTCGTACAGCAGGACCAGTCACTATCATGCCAAAATCAGCATTTAGACCTCAAAAGAGACAGTATCCCTTGAGAAAGGATGCAGAAATGGGAATCAAACCTATAATAGCAGCCTTACTTAAGGAAGGAGTCTTGATAGAATCTCCTGATTCACCATGTAATACACCCTTATTTCCTGTTAGAAAAGCAAACAGAGAATGGCGTATGGTCCAAGATTTACAAGCTGTAAATGACACAGTTATACCCAGGGCACCTACGGTGCCAGATCCACACACCTTATTGAATGATTTAAAACCTCAACAAAAATATTTTTCTGTGGTAGGTATTAGCAATGCATTTTTCTCAATACCAATACACCCTGACAGCCATCATTGGTTTGCATTTACATTTCAGGGGAAAAGGTATACATATACGCAACTACCACAGGAATATTGTGAAAGCCCAACAATATTCGCACAAGAAATGGCAAGTAACCTGGTGGGATTTATCCCACCGAAAGGCAGTCAGAGTTTACTTTATGTAGACGACATTCTGCTGGCAGCCCCTACCCAGCAAGAATGCAGAGAGGATACCATAGCATTACTACAATTTTTAGCCACTCAAGGACACAAGGTAAACAAAAACAAACTGCAACTTTGGAAAAAACAGGTCAAATACCTGGGATATGTAATATCCAAAGAAGGCAGAATATTAGATGAAGACAGAAAAACAGCAATATTACAAGCACCTAAACCGACTACCAAGAAGGAAATGATGTCCTTCCTAGGTACTACTAATTTTTGTTGGAGTTGGATTCCAAACTATGCCTTGGAATCTGCTCCACTGACCAACTTGATATTTAAAAAGCCTATGGCAGCACAAGATTTATTACAGTGGACACCAGAAGCAGAATCAGCTTTCTGCAAATTGAAACAACTGATACCTTCTTCATTAGTTTTAGGTTTACCGAACTATCATAAACGATTTTTTCAAACTGTCGATTGTAAGCAGGGTTATATGACATCAGTGTTAACACAACAGCATGGGGACAAACAACGCCCCATAGCTTGCTATTCATCACAACTAGACCCAGTGGCGCGATCCCTGCCCCACTGTGTACAAGCAGTAGTCGCAGCTGTAATGGCAGTGCAGGCTTCAGCCTCAGTAGTATTGTTCCACCCTCTCACATTGAGAGTGCCTCATGCAGTCGCGATTATTTTACGGCAAGAAAAAGTAGCATATCTTTCTCCTGCTAGACATCTTTCCTGTATGACTATACTGTTGAGCCAACCTCATATGACAATTGAACGATGCACAACTTTGAATCCATCAACCTTGCTCCCAACCCCTGCAGATGGCAAACCACACTGCTGTCTGCAGGAGATTGAGCAAAAGACACTACCTAGAAAAGATCTTACAGATGTTCCCTTGGATGATGTCGAGGTGACATACTATGTGGACGGCTCGAGCAGGAGGGGTCCTACAGGACAGAATCTGGTGGGGTATGCAGTAGTTTCTGATACTGAGATTTTAGAAGCAAAGTCTTTACCACACAACTTATCTGCACAAGCAGCAGAATTGATTGCTTTGACAAGGGCATGTACCTTGGCAAAAGGTAAACGAGTGAACATTTTTACTGACAGTCAGTATGCTTTTTTTACTGTACATGTTTTTGCGCAGCAGTGGAAAAATAGAGGAATGATAACATCTACTGGTAAACCAATTAATCATGCGCAATTTATTTTAGACTTGTTAGACTCTATTCAGTTGCCTCAGAAAGTAACTATTTGCAAGTGCGTAGCTCATACCAAACAGCAGGATAGAATTTCAAAAGGTAATGCGAGGGCTGATACAGCTGCAAAACAAGCAGCTTCAGCTTCAGAAGTATTTCTTTTGAGTGAGGAATTACAACCATCTGAGATTTTAGACTTAGAAATGTTAAAAACAATGCAGACACTTACTACAAATGCAGAAAAACAAAAGTGGGTAAAACAAGGAGCAATCCTCGAGAAGGGACTGTACATCTCCAAAGAGAAGAAACCAATTTTGCCATCTAACTTGTTTAGATATGCAGCTTTGTTGAGCCATGAGCAGTGCCATGTCTCAACAGGGGGGGTGGTACAGTTAGTGAATCGAGTGTTTACAACATATGGATTTACAAACTACACAAAATATTTTTGTGCAGCATGCCATGTTTGTAACAAGCATCATGCACAAGGGGCATTGAAACCTAAGCAGGGGAGTCTCCCTACACCACCGTATCCATTCCATACTATTTGTATGGATTTTATAGAGCTGAACAAATGCGAAAATAAGAAGTACTGCCTTGTCATTATAGATATGTTTTCCAAATGGGTGGAAGCTTTTCCAACTAAAAATCCAGATGCAGCTACTGTTGCAAAAGTCCTCGTTAAAGAAATTATTCCTAGATTTGGCATACCGGAAAAGATTTATAGTGACAATGGCACACACTTTGTAAATCAAACTATACAACAACTCAGCCGTTATTTCGGGATTTCTCTGAAAAATCATTGCGCATACCACCCCCAGTCTGCAGGATTAGTAGAGAGGCATAATGGGGTTTTGAAAAACAAGCTTAGGAAATTGATTAAGTGAGACACAAAATAACTAGGTGCACTGTCTACCTCTGGCACTGTTGAGCATGAGAACTGTTCCAAATGAAAAAGGGTTAACTCCTTTTGAAATTCTGTTTGGGAGGACATATTATGCACCTCAATGGAAACCTCTCATGCCTGCAGAGCAGGAGGCTGACAGTTCACTTGCAGAGTATATGAGGCGATTTTTGAATAACAAACTTTTGCAGTTAAATTCTGTTTCAGATAAAGAACAAACCAGACCATCGGAAGCAGCAATAGCCCCAGGCACGTGGGTCTGGGTGAAAGTTGTGAAGAAAAAGAACTGGAGTTCTCCGAAATGGGAAGGACCGTACCAGGTACTACTGTCAACACCCACTGCAGTCAAGATCACAAAGCGAGCGTCCTGGATTCAGCTGACACATTGTAAACTGGTTAAGAACTTTGAACTGGACAAAAACCTTGTTACTGTTGTACAACGAGAACAAAATGACCAGGTATAGAGTAAACAGAGATGCGGAACAACCTCAGAAAATTTGCATGAGTATTCTGATAGCTATACTGATAACATTGATCTTTTTGCTGTGGCCTTTCCTTTTCCCAGCCACAAGAGTTGAACTGATCAAATGTGATGCATTACTCATAGACTGGCATCCAAACTTTAACACTTGCCAAGCAATTAATTATGTGTATGCTGAGACTTTCAATGTTTCGAACTGCTGGATTTGCACAGCTATACCGACAGCATACGGGGGATTATTAATGACTGCTGTCCCCCTAGGGATCAATGAGACCTGTGAAAACTTGATTTTTGATACTACACCTGTGAAATCACAAGACAAAATAGCATTGTACCTACCTGTTACACAAAAAGGGATTGTATGTTTTTACAAAAATGACACTATTCAGGTGGGTTGGAGCAATTGCAATGTGACTGTTTCTTATAAATGTTATATTAAACCCAGTAAGACTAAAACTATTTGTGATACAAACTATGATGCATATTTTGCTAAAATGCATAGAAATGTTGATGAGATACAACATAATCCTGTTCTTTTAAAGCAGCTTTCTATTATTGATAAGAAAATGTTTCATGCAGGGCAAGCTTATATCAATACTAAAGTAGAGAATTGCTATTTTGTTTGTGGAAAAAAAGCATATAAATGGCTACCTGAGAATTGGTCCGGCAGTTGTTTTTTGGGTTACCTGATTCCGGCCATACGACAAACTGCAGCTTTGCCTCAGGGAAAAATTCGAAATGTCAGAGAGGTCAGCAGTAAACCTAGAAGTCCAATTAAGAGACCCGAGAATCCAGTAGGACGAATCGAAGCAGGATGGAGAAACCATAACTCCGTAAAAAACAAAGATAAACTGACACACATGGACTTGAGTGACACCATTATATCATGGGCAGGCATAGCCCCTGCATATGGTGCAGTGAAATTGATTTGGGAGCTGAGAAAACTGTCCAAACTTCTTGAAGTTATGAGCAATACAACTTTTTCTGCTCTCGAATTAGTGACTGATGAACTGAATGCTATGAGAACTGTGGTGCTTCAGAACCGCATGGCTCTCGACTTCACCCTAGCAGTGAGAGGTGGTACGTGCGCTTTAATAAAAGAAGAATGCTGTTCGTATATTCCTGACAACCAGCACAAAATAAACGACCATCTTGAGGTGATCCAGTAAGTGTCGACCATGACCAAACCAGGCCCAAACCCTCTGACGGACTTTTTCCAGAATTTGTTTGGGGAGTGGGGTTCCATCCTAATGAACATCCTGATTGCCATTTGTGTGGGATTACTCCTATTAGGAGCATGCATTTGTTGTGGTATTCCCTGCATGAAAAAGTTAATCAAAGATTTTATAGATATATCAGTTTCTGAGACTTTGTATCAAAGTACTGAAATTGAAGAATTGTTGAAAAGTGAAACACTTTCATAAGTTTAAACTGAATGGCTCTCTTAACTGCAAATCCTGAGTGGAAGAGGTTAGGAGAAGAAGCAAACTGTTTATTCTTTTGAAAATAGAATTAAAAAGTATTAACAGGGGGGAAATGTCAGAAAAATATGTATTAATGTGTGTGCTTAATGCTAATTAGAAACTAAATGAATTAACACGTTTTTCATTCTATTTTGTATGCACTATTTTATATACAGCTGAATTTCATATGAGACTAAAAGATGCTTTTGAAACTGCAGTGTGCTTTCTGAAACTTGCAAGATGCCCTCTGACCTAGTAATTGCTAGCACAGCAATATTCATGTTTATGCCTTTTTGGAAATGTACTTGAGAAGCAGGTGATTATCTGCTAGGTCAGGAAGCAATGAATGAACAATGCTATATTCTATAATGTAATGATTTTGAACAATTAGCTCTGTTCGAAGTATGAGGAAGAGATAAAACAGACAAAGGACTGTTGGAGAAATAAACTGCAATCTATACTTGCTTTGTGCTCAAATTAGCCATAGTACTTTGAATGGTAACATTGCATATATCTAACCGGTGGTAGCCAAGGCCACGTTGTTTTTCTTAGGAAGTTTTCTCACAAAAATTGATAGTACAAGCGGAAAATCATATAAACAAGCACTACGAAATGAGTATGTTAAAACTTGTGATTTACTACGTCAGCTTGGTAGGCAATGTCTTATTAGAAAATGTATAAAAATGCTTGCATTTCCTGATTCTAGTCAGACAAACTCTGTATTAGCACGTTTTTGTCTCCTTGCTGCAAGATTAAAGTGCCTTAACCTGAACCTACCATGTATTGATCATTTTTAAAGTATATTTTTCCTTTGACAGTCTCCTTCTCCAATTCATACATGGTTATATGTATTGGTAACATATTTAAATAGAATTATAAATTATGTCTTAGTTCTGTTGCTCCTAATACGTTAAAAATATCTGGTTATCTTTCTTCCACATTGCTCTACTTTTTGCTTGCAAATGCTAGTACTTTATAGTTTTTGTCTCTCTGTATGTACAAGAGAGTAATTGTTAGGTGTAACAATGTCAAGTAGCTGCTGAGATGACCAAACATTCTAAGCAGATATTGTATGCTTTGGGGGGCTGATAATGGAGCTGATTGTGGCTTTAACATTGTGTAGCTTCATTGATATCCTGGGCTATGTACAGTAATGTTATGTGTTGCTCAAGCATGTGTCAGTGAGAAATGGGAAGGGTGACGTAATTCTTAGAGGACAATGGTCTCTATACGCTATCAGTTGCAGGCATGGAAGCAGACACAGTCCTAGAGTGCACATTGGTTAAATGGATTCTGGTGTTTGTGTGTATCTAGAATTCTGTTGCTGTTTCTGGTATACATGGAAGTTAAAGTTCTCAGGTATTAAACTTAAGGGCAGTTGCCTTCCTGCAGGTTAGATGCTAAGTGGAGTGCTTACAATGTAAAAAGATGTTATGTTAGCTAGTAGGAGACGTCATCTATTACACAGACTGGGTCCAATGCCCAGACCTCTTGTCAGAGCAGCTCTCAAGGTAGACTTCTATAGCCTCCATTAGTCTGCGTTCCACACCCCTCGGTGGTCTACTTTCCAAACTGTCCCCACACAAATTCCTTAATCTACAGCTGTATACATTAGAGGTATCATACTTCTAACTGTTCAGAAAATGCAAGCTGATGCAAAGTCTGTTGTTCATTTAAATTTTAAGTGAACTGCAGCCAGCCAGCAATGCCAGGCATTAGATCATACCTCTTATTGTGCATAATAAGAAATTGCCCCCTACTATTAGCCTTCCCCCTTTATTTTTGTATTTGCCTCTGATTCTTAAGCAAGTAAGTTGAGACCTATGAATGTCCCTGAGTTTGTCACAATTTTTAGTTTGATCATTGCAAAATTTGTGATTTTTTGCTCAGTTGGAGAAGGTTGCAGTTGCTAAATAATGACAGACATTTTTTCACCAGTATTTTTGACTTTGTTCTAGAGTGAAGGATGCCCCAAGGGGTCATGTGTTTGCTCCATATTGTCATATTGTTGCAAAGTCATGGAGCAGAGACCTAGCACAACATTCCAATGTAGGCATGAAGGAGTGCTGTACAATCTTGAGTTTAGTCAGGATGCATTCTGGCTTTACTGACTGACTGACGCTGCATTTTATCAGAAAATTACAAGTTGGAGGGATAGGACAAAGATAGCAGACAAAATCAGGGAAATACTGGCAGCATGCTGCTGTAGAATTATAGACGACTGACTGGAACGGCATGATGTGATGAAGAGAGATGTGGTGGTGAGGTAAATATTTTTTTAAAGTGATACTGCCAGTGATCAACTTGATATTTTCCACAAAACTAAAAATAATAAGCATTTTCTGAACAGTAAGAAGCACAAAGCTGTAATGTCTGGTATTACGGACTAACTGTAATCCTTGTGGCTATAACTGAACAAGTTGGGGTTGGGACTGGCTGGATGAAAGTAACTGAAACTCTTGTAACTTGCACAGTTTAAGCAGTCACTATCTGGCTTTGTAGGACTAGTGTGCATTTATTAGAAGTAAGATGGACTACTTAAGTGCAATGGCAGCAGAACCATAGGATGGGGGGGCGAGTGCCCTCCCACTTTTAAGAGGCTTCAACAATAAAAAAAAAAACACTCCATGCTGGTCGTGTCTTCTCCTTTAAGGAGGACCATGTGTGCTTCACATGTACTCATGCACGCCAACTCAGATGTAAGCTCAGTCTGCACTTACACTTGGAACTTAAACTAGCCATCCTGAGGTAAGTGTGAGTGAGCATATGAGTGTACGAGTGTAGGAATATGTGTTTTAGTTAAACTGGTGGTTCGTTTCTCTGTATGAGAGAGTGCGTATTTATGTAATTTAAACTAGCCATTTGTATGACAGATAGTATGTGTTACTGTGTGAGAAAGGAAGTGTGTGTATGAGTGTGTGGCTGTGTGACAGCAAAGAAAAGGTAGATGTGCGTGTGTGTGTGTGTGTGTGTGTGTGTGTGTGTGTGTGTGTGTGTGTGTGTGTGTGTGTGTGTGTGTGTGTGTGTGTGTGTGTGTGTGTGTGTGTGTGTGTGAGACTTAAACTAGTGGCTCCATTCATTTCTATACGAGAGATAAAGTCTGTGTTGTGTGCGTCTGCATATGTATGTGTGTGTGTGTGTGTGTGTGTGTGTGTGTGTGTGTGTGTGTGTGTGTGTGTGTGTGTGTGTGTGTGTGTGTGTCTGAGTGTGTGTGTGTGTGTGTGTGTGTGTGTGTGTGTGTGTATTGTGTGAGAGAATATTTTGGGAAAGCCTGTTTTTTCAAAAATTTTTTTCTGTAAAAAAAGGTTGGGTTTTTTGTTTTTTTGTGGGTTTGGGGGGGGTTTTTTTTTGGGGGGGGTGATTGGGTTTAAAAAAACGAAAAAGAATGTGTGTGTGTGTGTGTGTGTGTGTGTGTGTGTGTGTGTGTGTGTGGGGTGTGGGTTTTGGACTTAAAATGTGTA